>NC_135815.1:20648500-20795630 GCF_964213995.1 Mustelus asterias | reverse complement strand
CAAGCGGGGATCAGAAAAATACAGGTGAGATAGGGAGAGAGGTCGATCAGGCTGGTAGGCACATGGGCGGGTGGGGGGGAGGGGGGCAGTGAAGGGGCTATTTCGACAGAAACTGAACAAGAGAAAGCAGCACCGTTCACAGAGAGTTTGGCAGCGAAATCATTTGAGAGAATAAAATGTTCCAGTTTAATAAAAATGGCATGAAACAAGAGGAACAGCATAGGAAAGAGCAGTCAGAGAGAACACAGCGTCTATATACTGCTCTCTCCTACACAGTTAAGTTCATTTATTCGTGTCACAAGTAGGCTTACACTGCAATGAAGTTACTGTGAAAATCCCCTAGTCACCACACACCGACACTTGTTTGGGTACACTGAGGGAGAATTTAGCACAGCCAATGCACCTAACCAGCACATCTTTTGGACTGTGGGAGGAAACCGGAGCACTCGGAGGAAACCCACGCAGACACGGGGAGAATGTGCAAACTCTGCACTGACAGTGACCCAAGCTGGGAGTCGAACCTGGGCCCCTGGCGCTGTGAGGTTGCAGTGCTAATCACTGTGCCACCGTGCTGCCCACTCATATATAACTGCTCTCTCCTATAAATACCATAGGGAGAACAGCATACATGATAGAGCAACTAAATAGTAGAGAACAGCATACATGATCCAATAGGAGTGAACAGTCATGCATGGTAGAGTAACTATACAGGAGAGAGGAGTCAACATAGTAGCGTAACTATTGGCGAGAGCAGTCTGACACTAGAGGATAAATTGATGGAAGCTGCTTTTCATTAGTAGTATTACACATGTCTGGATTTTAAGGGAACAATCCATCACACAGGCCAGCATCTCGAAAAGAAAGAATCTCAACAACTGCAGATCCATTGGATTTAACAAAGTGGGAAATATCAGAAAGGATAAAGCATAGAAACATAGAAGATAGGAGCAGGAGGAAGCCATTCAGTTCCTCGAGCCTGCTCCGCCATTCATCACGATCATGGCTGATCGTCCAACTCAATAGCCTCATCCTGCTTTCTCCCTATAACCTTTGATCTCATTCGCCCCAAGTGCTATATCTAGCCGCCTCTTGAATAACAAGAAAGTAGTCATAAAGGAATGATATGGAAGGACGCAGCGACCTTCTGGGATGTGACTATATCAGAGAGAACAGTCGAACATGCCAGAGTGACTATATAGAAGAGAACAGTCATACGTGACAGAGTAATTATATAGGAAGGTGCAGTCATACACGATGGTGTAACTATATAGGTGACATCAGTTAGAGGAGCATAAGAAGTGGGAGAGGCCACATGCAGAATGCAAGATAGTTCGAGTGAGCATATTGGACAACTGGGAGCAAACTGGGAATTTGATACAGATGGGAAAGAAGTGCGCTTTTGCATTTTGCTTTCCAGCTTTTTCAATGTCGTGAAGGAGACAACGGTGGTGTATTTCTTATTTGTGCACAGGATTGATACTGTCCCACTTTTTTTTCAACCTGAGCATCCAGACCCGGCCACTAAAAAAAACTACGTGCTAATTCCTTCATCTGGATTATACCAGGATGTCCTTCATGCACTTTTTCAAGAACTCTTTCATGCAGATTAGGAGGAATGATCAGTCGAATTCCCCATGATAGACATCCACCTTCAACAATGAACTCAAGCCTTCTTGACACAGGTGGTTTCAAATCAGGATGCATATGATACATTGCAGTTATCATTCCTTTCAATACCATCTCCATCACCTTCCCCATCACAGGATCGCTTCTGGTATATCTCTGAACCTGAGAAGCTGCTACAAGCAAATGATCAACTGGTGAAAAATAAAGAATATTAGCAAAACTAGTTGGTGGCATTTACTCAATAGGTAAAGGTAAGCATGATAATGCATCAGCATTAGTATGGCACTCTGATTGATAACACTTCATGTTGTAGGAGTGTGCAGATCAGTGACCATCTTTGCAATTGCCCAGCAGTTAACAAAGGTATGCATTTGTACAGCCCAAAAATGGTAGCTAAAGGTCGATGATCAGTCAATCATGTAAAATAATGATCATATCAATAATGATGAAACCTTCGTACACCAAAAATTATTCTCAATGCTTCTTTAACTAGTTGAGCATAGTTAGGTTCAGCACTAGTCAGACTACACAAGGCAAAAGCTATTCATCATTCTTCTCCCAAAGACAAAATATGTGAAACAACTGCCCCTACTCCATGAGGTGAAGCGTCACAAGCAAACAGTAGCTTCAGATTAAAATGAACCAATACGTCAGACTTCTGCAAAGCATCTTTGACATCCTTGTACGCTTTCTCATTCTATTGTCACATAACTGTTTCACACATAGTAAACTATGCAATGGTTTCAATAATGTAGCTAAGCTAGGAACAAATTTGCCATAATAATTTGCTAATCCTAGAAAGGACCTCAATTGCGTCACATTCGTCAGACATGGTGCTTCTAAAATAGCATCCATCTTTTTAGGTGCTTATGTAGGCTTTTACGATCAATGACATGACCCAAATACTGGATTAACGTCGAGAAAAAAAATCACACTTTTATTTCTTGATACGCAGACCATGGGCTTGAAGACTTTCCAATGTTGCTTCTGAATTATTCAAGTGTTCTTGTTCAGTGAACCCTGTAATTAGAATATCATCCAGGTAACACTGTACACCAGAGAGACCACTTAAAATCTGATCCAGCGATCGTTGGAATAGGGCTGGTGCAGATGCTATTCCAAAAGGCAATCTTTTATACTGAAAAAGACCTTTATGAGTAACGATGGAAAGCAATGGTTGAGATTCAGTGGCTACATTCAACTGTAAATATGCTTGTAAAAGGTCAAGCTTGCTGAAGTTCAGCCCACCTGATAACCCAGCAAATACATTTTCAATTAAAGGAAGCAGATATTGATCAGCACAAAACAATGGGTTTATGGTTGTTTTTAAATCAACACAAATGCAAACTGGACCTTCTTGTTTCACGACAGGTACAATAGGCGTAGCCCAGCTCATTGTAACCAGCTCTAACACACCAATTTTACAAGTCATACTAATTCATCTTCAACCTTGGGACGAATTACAAATAACACCACTCTTGCTTTGAGACTTCTTAGTAGACTATTAGGCTTTATCTTGAGTTTCACTTGAACTCCCTTATTGAGCCAAATGTCTCTTCGACTGCACTCTTGAATTTACCCAGAAGGTGATGTAGGTCTATTTTAGCATCAACCAATTTGCTAACAGCAATCCAGTTTAGCTTTATCTCCACCAACCATGATCTCCCAAATAGAGCTGGAAAATTACCACAGACCACATGGAGAGGCAACTGTTTGGCCACTCAACTCTACATTGACCATGATGTAACCTCTTAATGACATGAGCTCTTCCGTGTATGTCCTTAAAATCACATCAGCTGGTTTTGAAGGAAGATGCTTCAGCTTCTGTTGGTATGTAGTCCCAGGAATTAAAGATACAGCAGCACCAGTATCAACCTCCATCCTAATAGATTGTCCACTTAACTTTGGAATCATGTGATTCCTCTCATATAGATAAGATGTTCAGTTGGAGCTCTTCATCATATTTCTGGGCATTCTCTTCTTTACGGTCGCAATTCTTTTCTTCCATGTTATAAATTATTTTTGGAGAATGCAACTTATCCTTCTTCTTGAAGGTACCCAAATTCTTCTTCTGAATGTTCTTCTCAGGAGAAGCTGGTCTAGCCCAACAAGCTTTTGCAATGTAACCCATTTTGTCACAATTCTTGCAGTAATCATCCATGCTCCAGCATCCACTCACTGAATGCCTCACTTTGGCACATCTGTGACATGCTTGTTGCTCTTTTGACTTCTTATGGACAGTTTCCAACTTGTGAATCTTCATTCCTGCACAATTGTGAAGCCTCTTCAGCAGCCAGTTACATTGACACTGCAATTTCTATTGCTGTCTTTAAAATCAAAGCAAGTGCAGTAACATTCTTCTTTGGATTGCCTCATTTTGGAAACTGCAAACTAGATGATCTCGAAGAGAATCTTTTAATGGATCACCAAACTCAGAATGTTGTGTCAGCCTGTTTAAGGTTGGTATAAACTGAGCAATGCTTTTGCCTTTGCTTCCACTTGATTCCTTCAGTGGAACCTGAACCATTCGGCGATGATCAGTGGCTTTGGAGAGTAGTGTTCTTCAAGAATCTTTGTCAAGTCATTGTAAGTTTTGATTCCTGATTTTGTTGGATGAACAAAGCACCAGAACAAATTAAAGGTTTTACTTCCTATTGTACTGAGAAAAGCTGGTACGAGCAACACATTTTCAATTTTGTTTGCTTGTACGAAGTACTGAAGCTGCTCAGCATAGGAACTCCATGATACATTTTGTTTATTGAAAGGATCCATGGATTCTAATTGATGAGTCATTTCTCCTGCAGGCACCAGCAACTTGGAATGGCTTAGTATTTTTTTCTTGCTGGCTGCTCAGTGTTCCCCTTGTTATCCTGGAGAACGTTGACTTGATGTATTTTTTTTTCAAACAGCACCGGCCATTCAACAAAGCATCCGTTCTTTTCAAATATGCCAGATACTGCTATGAATCTCACCCTTCTCTGATCAGAAAAGCCCCCTCTTAAAACCAGACAGAGAACTTCCACTCTTTTTCAACTGCGTAGTGAGTCTCCCACTCTGCCGCTACACACCGCAACATGCACGTGGACCTTGCAGCTTAGAGGAGTCTACCCAATTTTTTTTCCCAGTAAGAAACACAATTTATTTTTCTAATGTTTTTCTTTCTAGGCCTTACTTAATTCAGTCGGTAGAGCATGAGACTCTTATTCTCAAGGCCATGGGTTCAAGTCCCATGTTGGACATCATTGTTGGGGCGCATGGTGGCACAATGGTTAGCACTGCTGCCTCACAGCGCCAGGGACCCAGGTTCAATTCCAGCCTTGGGTCACTGTCTGTGTGGAGTTTGCATGTTCTCCCCGTATCTGTATGGGTTTCCTCCGAGTGCTCTGGTTTCCTCCCGCAGTCCAAAGATGTGCGGATTAGGTGGATTGGCCATGCTAAATTGCCCACTAGTGTCCAAAGACATGTAGATTAGATATATTAGCCATGTGAGGTTGGGCAATAAATGCTGTGATGTGAAGATGCTGGCGTTGGACTGGGGTAAGCACAGTAAGAAGTCTCACAACACCAGGTTAAAGTCCAACAGATTTATTTGGCAGCACTAGCTTTCGGAGTCTCAAGCTCCTTCATCAGGTAAGTGAGGATTTGTGTTCACAAACAGAGCATATAAAGACACAAACTCAATTTACAAGATATTGGTTGGAATGCGAGTCTTTACAGGTAATCAAGTCTTAAAGGTACAGACAATGTGACTGGAGAGAGGGCCAAGCACAGGTTAAAGAGGTGCGTATTGTCTCCAGCCAGGACAGTTAGTGAGATTTTGCAAGCCCAGGCAAGTCGTGGGGGTTACAGATAGTGTGACATGAACCCAAGATCCCGATTGAGGCCGTCCTCATGAGTGCGGAACTTGGCTATCAGTTTCTGCTCACTGATTCTGCGTTGTCGTGTGTTGTGAAAGCCGCCTTGGAGAACGCTTACCCGAAGATCAGCGGCTGAATGCCCGTGACTGCTGAAGTGTTCCCCGACTGGAAGTGAACACTTCTGCCTGGTGATTGTCGAGCAGTGTTCATTCATCCGTTCTCGTAGCATCTGCTACACTTCAGCAGTCACAAGCATTCAGCCTCTGATCTTCGGGTAAGCGTTCTCCAAGGCGGCCTTCACGACACACGACAACGCAGAATCACTGAGCAGAAACTGATAGCCAAGTTCCGCACTCATGAGGACGGCCTCAACCGGGATCTTGGGTTCATGTCACACTATCTGTAACCCCCACGACTTACCTGGGCTTGCAAAATCTCACTAACTGTCCTGGCTGGAGACAATATTCACCTCTTTAACCTGTGCTTGGCCCTCTCTCCACTCACATTGTCTGTACCTTTAAGACTTGATTACCTGTAAAGACTCGCATTCCAACCATTATCTTGTAAATTGAGTTTGTGTCTTTATATGCCCTGTTTGTGAACACAAGTCCTCACTCACCTGATGGAGGAGCTTGAGACTCCGAAAGCTAGTGCTGCCAAATAAACCAGTTGGACTTTAACCTGGTGTTGTGAGACTTCTTACAATAAATGCTGACCAGCCAGCAACGCCCTATCCCACAAATGAATTTTTAAAAGTGTACTGGTGGTTTGCTGCAGAGACCCCCACAAGTGTGCTATGAAAAATAGATTCAAAATGATTAAAAATTGACATAATTAAAAACCTTTATCTTCAGCTTTTTAAAAATTTATTTATCAGTCACAAGTAAGGCTTACATTAACACTGCAATGAAGTTACTGTGAAATTCCCCTTGTTGCCACAGTCCGACGCCTATTCGGGTCAATACACCTAACCGGCACATCTTTCAGAATGTGGGAGGAAACCGGAGCACCCAGAGGAAACCCACGCAGACACAGGGAGAATGTGCAAACTCCACACAGACAGTGACCCAAGCTGGGAATCGAACCCAGGTCCGTGGCCCTGTGAGGCAGCAGTACTAACCACTGTGCTACCATGCCGCCCCTAGGCAGATGTAGGTTTAAGCTAAAAGAGGGAAAGTTTAAAGAAGATGTGAGAGGCAAGTTTTTACATAGAGGGTGGAAGTGCCTGGAATGTGCTGACAGGGGATGTGGTAGAAGTAGATACAACATTGATGAGACCGAATTTGGAGTATTGTGTACAGTTTTGGTCACCTAGTTACAGGAAGGATGTAAATAAGGTTGAAAGAGTGCAGGGAAGGTTCACAAGGATGTTGCCGGGACTTGAGAAGATGAGTTACAGAGAGAGATTGAATAGGTTGGGATTTTATTCCCTGGAGCGTAGAAGAATGAGGGGAGATTTGATAGAGGTGTACAAGATTTTGATGGGTATAGATAGAGTGAATGCAAGCAGGCTTTTTCCACTGAGGCTAGGGGAGAAAAAAACCAGAGGGCATGGGTTAAGGGTGAAAGGAGAAAAGTTTAAAGGGAATATTAAGGGGGGCTTCTTCACGCAGAGAGTGGTGGGAGTATGGAATGAGCTGCCGGATAAAGTGGTAAATGCGGGGTCACTTTTAACATTTAAGAAAAACTTGGACGGGTTCATGGATGAGAGGGGTGTGGAGGGCTATGGTCCAAGTGCAGGTCAGTGGGACTAGGCAAAAAATGGTTCGGCACAGACAAGAAGGGCCAAAAGGCCTGTTTCTGAGCTGTAATTTTCTATGCTTCTATGGTTCTAACAGCAATGTTTAAGAAGAATCTTAACAGATACATGAATAGGCAGGGAATAGAGGGATATGAACCGCATAGAGGGAAAAGGTCTTTAGTTTAGAAAGACACCATGTGTTGGTGCAGGCTTGGAGGGACAAAGCAGCTGTGAAGCAGCAGTGCTAACCACTGTGCTTTTCTTGTGCCCCCCCCATTGGTAACATCTTCAAGACCTGATGAACCTCAGGCCCGGAAAGAGACATACAAGCACAGATTAGATTTTTACGTCAGTCAGGCCCATGCATATGATGGACAGGACTTAGCCTCAAAATAAGGGGGAGCAGATTTAGGACTGAGTTGAGGAGAAACTTCTTCAAAGATATGCAGGTTAGGTGCATCGGCCGTGCTAAATTCTCCCTCAGTGTACCCAAACAGGCGCCGGAGTGTGACAACTCCGGGATTTTCACAGTAACTTCATTACAGTGTGAATGTAAGCCTACTTGTAACTAATAAATAAACTTTACTTTAAAACTTTAAAAAAAAACTTTTAACTTTTTATCCTGAGGGTTGTGAATCAATGGAATGCCCTACCCAGTGAAGCAGTTGAAGCCAGCGGGTTGAATGTTTTGAAGGCAAAGATAGATAGATTTTTGAACATGATCTTATTGAATGGCAGAGCAGGCTCGAGGGGCCAAATGGCCTACTCCTGCTCCTAGTTCCTATGTTCTTATGTTCTACGACTTGGAGCTGAAGACTAAAGCTGCCTGCACCTGCACAAAAAATAAAATCTCAAAATGGTTGCAAAAACTCCGGGAGAAGCGAGAGAGAGACAGAGATAAAAATGGTATATGCTGTTCTGAGGATCACAATATTCAAACCATGCCAATAACTTGTCTCTATAGTTACGTTTAGCTAATGCCTGAGGGGGGTGGGAAGGGGATTCTCTGGGCCCACTAACTCCTGGCGAGAATCACGATGGCTCAGAGAATCAGGCATCAGGCGAAAACCGCGTTTGGCAGCCATCAGGATGCTCCCACTCCACCCCACCAGCCCTGAAAGGGATTTCACTTTCTTTCTGTCAGAAATTGCAGTGGTTTACAAAGGAAGAAGTGAAACCACTTATTCTCTTTGAAAATCCACATCTATCAATCAGGCTGAGAGTCTTTGCAAACATGTAACAATGAGATGCATTCAAGTGGGAAGAGGAAGGTCAATAAACACAGCTGACCAGAGCCTGAGTAGATATCCAATTAAATGAATGAAAGCCTTTTCCAAAGCCTAGTACTAGAAAATTGAAAGAGATCAAAGGTTTTCAATGCAATGGAGAGGGTTTCAAAGGTTTCAGCTTGCTGGGAAGGCTCAAATACTTCAAATATGTAAATACATTGCAGCTGAGTGAACAGTTGTGAAAGCCCCCCCCCCCCACCGTAGTGTCAGAAGACTTTGAAGGGGTTTGCTCAAATCTGTAGCTTCTCACAGAGAGAAATGAAAATTCCTATTGAAGATTGGAGTGCTGCTGTGATTTAAAAGTTTGCTAGCTGTCAGGGGCATGGAGATTAAAGTGACCAAAGCCACTTAAAATATTTACAGGAATGCAGATGTTAATCACAGAGCTGCCTGAAATCACCATGCTAGGGGTGATCTTCAGGTCTGCCAGGGCTAGAAGGGGCTGTCCAGCCATGGGGCCCCATCCCAAGAAAGAGTGGCAAGGTCAGTCCTGTGCCCCATCCCAAGCTCATCCTTCCCCCAGGACCGTTGGGGGAACTTCCCTCCAAAGCCTGAGAGTGGTAGAGGGGCAAATGCCCACTGAACATACCTCATTGACTACTCTCAGGGCCCAAAATGCCAGGCCAGGGTGTCAGTGCAAGGGGGCAGTCACTGTTGGCACGGCCAAGGCACAGTGCATGTTGTGGGGGGGGGGGGGGGGGGGGGGGGGGCGGGGGGGGGGGGGCGGTCTGAGTGGGAAAAAGGTCTGAATGGTGGTCTGAATGGAGAGGGGGGCTAAATGGGATATCTGAGTGGGGAGGGGAAATGAGTGGGGGGCTGAGTGGGAGGAGACAGATCACTCTCATGCCTGTGTGTTGATGTGGGGGGGGAAGCTGACCCATTATTTGTGGGTGGGAGAGGATGCCCCTCTTTGGTCAGGGGTGTTGGTGTTACCTTGGTAGTGGGAGAGGCACCATTTCCATTTTGGGAGGGAGGGGGGGGGGCTGTCTCCGAGCGTGGAGATTGGGGCACCCTTTAAAACGATCTCCAAAAAGCTGGGCTGGCCGGCGGGGTTCCCCAGCTTCACATATTTGCATCCATCAGATGGGTGAATCCCACGTGACAGACGCTCCCTGTGCCAGGGGAAACCTTCCCTTTTTCCCGCTGGCATAAAATCCCTATAGTACAGAAGGAAGCCATTCAGCCCATCGAGTCTGTAGCGACCACATCCCACCCAGGCCCTATTCCCATAACCCCACACATTTACCCTGCTAGTCCCCCTGACACTAGGGTCAGTTTAGCACGGCCAATCAACCTAACCAGCACATCGTTGGACTGTGGGAGAAAGCCGGAGCACCCGGAGGAAACCCACGCAGACACGGGGAGAAAGTGCAAATTCCACACAGTCACCCGAGGCCGGAATTGAACCTGTGTTCCTGGCACTGTGAGGCAGCAGTGCTAACCACAGTGCCAGCACGCCACCCTGGACACTTAGTCCAATTTGTGAGAATTCTTTCCGGGATTGACATCATGCTCAAACCTCTGTCCTGCATTTCAACTTTCTCCTCTTTCTTTTTTAATTATGTTATCGTTTTTTATCAAGCTTAGTTATTCTACCTGAGGTAACAGTACTCAAAGTGTTAACACAAAAGCAAAATGCTGCAGATTCTGGAAATCTGACATAAGAAGAAAAAGTGCTGGAAAAACTCAGATAATCAGGCAGCATCTGTGGAGAGAAACTGTCACGGTTCCTGTTGATGATCATTTCAAATTATTAAATCTTGCATGAAGTGGATAAATTATCTGTGAACTGTGTTTTTAAGGAAATCCATGTTCCCTTTATACAGTTTACATTTATATTGTATATTGTATATTTTTCCATGTCAATGGCCCATGTTTTGCGATAGCTGGAATTGAACCTATTGGTGTTCAGCATTATTATGGTGGAAATCAGATTTTTGCCATCCGCTCATGCACCCTAAAACATGGAAACCCACGTTTCCCAATTCTCTCTGGATTTTCCCCCTGCATTACCATTCTCTTTGACAGTGAACGTGGGTTGAAAATCACCACAAAAAAATATTTTGCTCGAGGGCAGTTCAGAGAAAATGTTCTTGGAAACATAAAATTCCTACAGTGCAGAAGGAGGCCATTCTGCCCATCGAGTTTGCACCAACCACAATCTCTCCCAGGCCCTATCCCCAAAGTCCCACATATTTACCCTGCTAGTCCCCCTGACACTAAGTGGCAATTTAGCATGGCCAATTAACCTAACCAACACATCTTTGGACTGTGGGAGGAAGCCAGAGCACCTGGAGGAAACCCACGCAGATACAGGGAGAACGTGCAAACTCCACACAGTGACCCAAGCCGGGAATCAAACCTATGTCCTGGCACTTTGAGGCAGCAGTGCTAACCACTGTGCCACCGTGCTTTATAGTACAGAAGTGTGCCATGACATTGAAAAGGTTGGGGACAACTAACCTAGATACCCCAAATTTTGTGCCTGACAAATGCACTTGCTATGCTTCAGACACAGACCCACCTCGGAAAACCTTTTTAGAATTTGATCCCGGTTGCGGAAGTGCTCCTCCTCAGTCTTCCCCATAATTAAGATGTCATCCAAGCAGACCGCGACCAGAGGAATGCCTTGCTGTATATCGTCCTTCGAACGATTGACGGACTGGAGGATATGCCAAAAACCGAATGTTTGTACTTGAACAACACTTTATGCATATAAATGTTCATGTACTGCTGTGAATCTTCCTCTAGCAAGAGTTGTTGATAAGCCTGGCTCATGTCCAGTTTTGAAAAGGTCTAGCCATTTTTTTTTGTCAAATCAAGCAAACTAAATTAAACAAACTGAGGAACAAGGTAAAAGGGGCAGCCCCTTAAAGGGGAAGTGGTGGGGGGAAGGGGGGAGGGGGTGGGTGGACCATCCAAAACAAAAAACAAAGCGTAAAGGAAACTTAAAACATCAAACCAAAATATGGTGAAAGGGGTCAATAATATACCCCAGTCCCTGTGGAACCCAACTAGCACAGAAGTAAAGGTCTTGCCTCCTGCAAGAGTTGAAAATTAATCTTCCACCCCAGGTAATGGATAAGCATCTAACTTGGAAACCTGGTTAATGATAAGGTTGTAGTCATGCACCATGCCATCATTTTTAAGGACAGCAGCAATTGGATCTGTACAACGAGAAAACGGAATACTCTCAATGATTCTAAACCTTCACAGCCATTCCAACTCCTCCTCCACGTCCCTTCTCACGGCATAGGGCACTGTCCTCAGGCTTGAAAAAGCAAGGGGTAGTCTGAGGATCTACGTATAACTTCCTGGTAGTACCACACAATGTTGCTGGTTCATCCTTGAACATGTCTGGATACTTCTTAAGAACATCCTTCGTCACCTTTGTGTGCTTGATCTTATCCCAGTTCGATGGAATTTTGTTGAGCCAAACTCAGCCCCTTCCCTTTGACCACAAGGAGGTGTGCTCTTACTTCTTGACCATTATACGCAATATGGACTTCCAACACTCCAAGCAAAGGTATGGACTCTCCAGTGCTGTTGAAGATTAATCTCTGCCAGAGTAAGGACTGGAGTTCGGTTAGTGTCCCATGTGGACTAGTAAGTCTCCTCGCTAATTATAGATATGGAGGCTGCTATATCCACCTTCATTTCGATTTGTTCACCATCAAATACTACTATAGTAAAGCTAGGCTCTACTAGTATACCACTACAGTAAAGCAGGCAGTGGAGCAAGCCGTAAGCTTGCTCCACTGCCTGCTCCGAGCAGTATAGATAATGCACAGCTGATTGAGGCTTCTTTGCATAAATTTTCTTGCTCAGCTTTTGCCTTGCTCTTCACACCCCTGAATATCTTTGTTAAATGCCCCTTCTTGTTGCACCAGTAACAAACAGTATCCATAAATTAGCAATGATTTGCATAGTGTGGCCCACCACACCTAAAACACTCCACGGCTTTCGCCTTTTTGCTTGCGACCTCTTTTTTTCATTTGGTGCAGCATCCCCACCTGGGCACCAACATTAGCCTTCCAAATATCTTTAGCATTACTGGCAACCATTCCCATGCCTTGTATGATTTCCAGAGCCTTCTTAAAAGTCAGTGTGGCTTTCCCCAACAACCAATGCTGAATGCTGTCCTCTTTAATGCCGCAGACCAGCCAATCTCTGAGCATATCTTCTAAAAGGGCACCTCATTAATCAGTGTTCGGAAAGCTGGTGTAATTTTGCCACCAATTTAGCTACCGGTTGACCTGCTTTTTGAAAATGATTATGAAATTTGAATCTTTGAACAATTACTGAGGGATTCAGGTCATGGTGATTCTGAATCAAAGCAACTAAATTTGCAAGTCAAATCTCCCCGGGCTTCTGTGGTGTCACCAGATTTCTCATCAACTAAGTCTTCGCCCCACACAACACTCAGGGGAATTGAGTGCTACTTTGCCTCATCTTCTATTCCATTTGCTAACAAAAAGTGCTGCAACCTCTCCACATATTCAGCCCAGTCCTCGTTTATCTTGATTGGCATATGAACAAATGGGGAATGGAGGGATATAAGCAGTTGCTTTAGGTAGGTAAACGTGATTGGCGCAGGCTTGGAGGGCCGAAGGGACTGTTCCTATGCTGTACTGTTCTTTGTTCTTTGTTCTCTCATCAAACTCAGCGATGGTCCCGAATATAGCCATGGAGCTGCTAACTTGAAATTCCGTCCAATAAATCAATGCTGAATACTGTATACAGCCTCCTGATACCATGTTGAACATCAGGAAACTTTATTTCCTGTTCTTGCCATATTCTCTGCATTGCCATAAAGATGTGGTGACTTGAGACCACAAGTAAGGTAATCAAATGCATTGTTTAAAAGAAGGAACTTCTTTGTATAAATAAATAACAAAGTGTAACAATCATAGTAACTCAACAGAACAGTAATAACTATGAAAACAGGAGCACTAGTAAAAAGGTCCTGCTTACAGGTCACCCACTTGCTGACTGGAAAGCCCGCCATAGCCCACACATGCTCAGAACCGTCAACAGGCACAAGTAAAACAATTACATAGAAGAAAAGACTTATAAGAACACTCTGTACTCAAAAGTACACTTTGCCACAGTAACTATATAGGAGAACAGTAATACATGAGAGAGTAACTATATAGGAGAGAGCAGTCATACAGGATAAAAGTAGCTATGTAACAGTGTGAATTCATACATGATATAGTAACTGTATGGGAGACAGCAGTCATGCATGATAGAGTAACTATCGAGGGGAGAGCTGTCATATAAGATAGAGTCACTATATAGGAGAGAACAATCAAACATGACAAAGTAACTACATGGCTGACAGCAATGAGATATAATAGAGTTATCTACAGCAGAGCGTGGTCATACATGATAGAGTAACTATATTAGAAACAGCAGTCATAGCTGATAGAATAATTATGTAGGAGGGAACAGTCATACATGGTGTGTAACTATCTAGGAGCAGTCATTCATGGTAGAGTAACTGTATAGAAGGGTGAAGTCATACATGACAGAGTAACTAGGGAACAGTTGTTATGTATTGGTAATGATTCTTGGTAGCTGCACTAAGCACTGTGTATTACTATATTCTTGTATTCATTGGAAGTAATATCACTGGTCACTAGCATGAGAAATAGCCAGAGTGAAGAAGCAACTATGTAGTGAACACCACCCTGTGAATAAAGCTCCGTTATTGTCAACCCATTGTACTTCCTAGTGTCTATTCTCCAATATACAACATAAAACTTGGTGACGATGACTTTGAACAATGTTTGCTTGCCGCTGGAGAGGAGGAAAATTACTGAAAAGGAAGGAAAAGAAGATTTCGACAAGTTTCTCTTTGCATGTGCTCCAGAGATAATGGGCGAGGTGGACGTGAATAATGATCCTCGGCACAGCAAATAGAGAGCTGGATGTGTTTAAAAAGAGGCTAAAGCTTGGGATGTTGCCTTATTTAAAAGAAAAAAAATCAAGGTAGTCACATCCTAGTCACTGGAAGAGATGAAGAGGAACATCTTCAGAATGTGGATGCCATTTTTCAAACATTGGAAGACTATGGACTGAGTGTCCATATGGATAAGTGTGAGTTCTTCCGGTCCTTGGTTGAGTACTTGAGACATGTGATTGATACCATGGGCCTTCATAAATCTCCTTCGTAGGTCAAGGCCATCACAGAGGTGCCTGCACCTCAGAATATTAACCGATTGCGGTCCTTCCCAGGATTTTTGAACTACTATGGAAGATTTGTTCCAAATTTGGCTACCATTTTTAAACCATTGCATAACCTCTTGTACCGGAACAAGAAGTGGAAGTGGTCGAATCAATACAATAACGCTTTTGTGAAGCCAAAGAAGCATTGCTGAAATCTGAATGCATTTTGATTCTACGTACCCATTTATCTACAGCATACAGTGAGCCTGTGATACATCCCGTATGGTGTTGGAGCAATGGTATCCCATATCATGCCATCGGGTGAAGAAAAACTTTTGTATCTCGAACATTGAGCAAAGCTGAAACTAACTGCACACAAATTGAAAAGGAAGCATTAGGGATTATCTTTGGAGTAAAGAAAATCCATTATTTCCTGTACGGAAGAAAGTTTACACTGTTGATGGACCGTTGTCCATTAACTAGCATTTTGGTACACACACGGGAATTCCATCACTGGTAGCATATGGAATGCAGAAATGAACATTGCTATTGTCTACACATACTTATACCAACAAGTATCAACAATCAAGTCTACATCGTAATGCAGATGGGCTGTCAAGATTACCACTACCAAATAGTTTGTCAGCTAGTTTGTCAACTACTCAAGTGAAAGTGTTTTCTACTTTGAACAGGTATGTGATACACCAGTCACTTCTGGACAAGTGAGGAAGTACAGGACGATCCGATGTTCTCAGAAGTGATGGACATGGTATTACGAGGAAAGACCTCAGAACTAATACTTGACTTGAAACTGAACTCCACTAGAATATTGGAGCTGTCAGTGCAGTCAGGATGCCTTCTTTGGGGGCTCAGAGTGACCATTCCGCCACCATTGAGAAGACGGGTGTTAGAGAAGTTACATAAGGGCCATTGAGCAATTGTATGCATGAACAAAATAGCCAGGGGTTATTTCTGGTGGCCTGGACTGGACGTGGATATTGAAGGGAAAGCTGGAACATGTTCCTCATGTGTGAAGGTAAGAAACTTGCCACCCTTAGCACAGCAGCATCCATGGGAATGGTCAGAAGAGACTTGGCAATGAGTTCATGTAGATTTTAAGGGACCTTTTAAAGGACATATACTTAGTAATAGCTGATGCTCATTCAAAGTGGCCAGAAATTGCTACAATGAAATATACTTCATCAGAAAAGATTAATAAGAGGCTAAGGGGAGTCTTTAGTAGGTTTGGATTCCCTGAATAATTGGCAAGCAACAACAGACCCCAATTTGTTTCCCAAGTATTCGAATGTTTCTTAAAAGAGAATGGTATTCAACATATTAGGTCGACACCATACCATCCTGCTATGAATGGACTAGCAGAACATTTTATCCTAACGATGAAAGACATTGAGAGCAACCAAGGAACAAGGTTTGCTGATCAAACATCTTAACCAATTCCTACTAATGTATAGGAATATTGCTCATTGTACAACCAAAACCTCTCCCTTCACTATTAATGATGAAGAGACCACTACGTTTGTCATTTGACTTGTTGAAACCTCCGAAAATGAAAGAAATTGTACAACAGCAACAACAAGGACTGATAGAACGGTGGGAAAGCAAAGCAAAACATTGAAGGCAGAATTTTCCCATCCCACCTACCACGGGAATTGTAGTAGGTAGGTCCGTTGACCTCAGGCGGGATTTTCTGGTCTTGGGGTTACCGTGGCTGAAAGATCCCACCCTGTGTCTTCCATTAATCACAAAGAGTGATGCCAAGGAATTGCTCCACAGGAGAGAAAGGGGTTCCTGCCACAATCCTTGCACAAACTGTACCTATCTCAAATATCTAAAGTAAAATTTAGCTATCAGTCACAAGTAAGCTTACATTCACACTGCAATAAAGTTACTGTGAAAATCCCCTAGTCGCCACACTCCAGCACCTGTTTGTGTACACTGACAGAGAATTTAGCCTGGCCAATGCACCTAACCAACACATCTTTCGGATTGTGGGAGGAAACCAGAGAACCCAGAGAAAACCCATGCAGACAAGGGGAGAATGTGCAAACTCCACACAGACAGTGACCCAAGCTGGGAATCAAACCCAGGTCCCTGGCGCTGTGAGGCAGCAGTGCTAACCACTGTATGGGCAGCATGGTGGCAAACCGGAGATGATGCAAACCAGAGATGTTGTCATCTGGAGGAGGCCAGCTGTTGACGTGGAGAACCAATCCTGAAATGGAACCTTCTGAAAATCCGGATCCAACTGTACCAAGCCCTGACCCGAACTTTCCTCCAACCCTGACACTGATAGACACTGTTGAGGAAAACGACCTCACCTGTAGACCAAACACAGAGTTAACCTCTAGTTACAATGTTGATACCAGTCAAACCAACCACTGATGATGTTCGTGGAAAGATGAAAACACCAGAGGTTTTTGCCAGTGCAAAGATGAAGGTGCCAGAAGTTCGCCATCAACTGTTCCGTGAGTTTTCAACCTCCAGGCTGTCTGACTTACTGATTATTATTTATTGATTATCATTCCTGTTACCCTTGTTTGAATTTGTTGATGACATTCAATTTAAAGGGGGAAGAAATGTTATGTATTTATATTGATTCTTGCTAGCTGTAGTAAGCACTGTGTATTCATGTAGTCACTGGAAGTAATGTCACAGGTCGCTAGCGTGGGAAACTGCCAGAGTGAAGAAGCAGTCATGTAGTGAACACCACTCTGTAAATAAAGCTGCATTATTTTTAACCTCTGTGCTTCCTAGCATCAAATCTCCAATATACAACAGTCATATATGTTCGAGTAATCATATAGGAGGGAGCAGTCATATATGATAGAGTTACCATATAGGAGAGAGTACCATACATGATACAGTAACTATATAGGAGAGAACAGTCAACATGGTAGAATAACGATTTTGGAGAACAGCCATAAATGATAGAGTAACTGTATAGAAAAGAGGAGTCAACATGGTAGCGTAACAATCGGAGAGAGCAGTTTGACGCTGGAGGGTTAATTGATGGGAGCTGCTTTTCATTAGTAGTTTTTCACTTGGCTGGACTTTAAGGGAAGAATCCATCACAGAGGCCAGCATCTAGAAAAGAAAAGAAATCTCAACAAGTGCAGATCCATTGGATTAAACACAGTGGGAAGTATCAGAAAGGACAAAGCGAACATATACAACAGCAGTCATAAAACAATGATATAGAAGGACACAGCAATCATCTAGGATGAAAAACACAGGAGAGAGCAGTCACAGGAGCAAGCTTAAAGAAATAGGGTGGACAGTCAAACAGGGCAAGAGCTATCTAATAGCAGAAAACTGTCCTGTAAATGGAGAGCAATCATAGTTGGATATATCAGTTACATTGGAGACACCAGTTACATTGAAGGAGAGCATAGTATAGACAGACAAAAGTTAAACAGAAAGAATGTGGAGATGCCGGCGTTGGACTGAGGTGAGCACAGTAAGAAGTCTCACAACACCAGGTTAAAGTCCAACAGGTTTATTTGATATCACGAGCTTTCGGAGCAGAAAGGAGTCCTACACTGTTCAGCAGTCTTATGGGAGAGAATAGTGGCATTGCAGGAAGCAGTTATAGAGATGAGGAAGACCACGGTGTAGAATGAACAGTAATCTAGATGGACAAAACGACCATTTTGGAGTAGTCACTCGCAGGGGAAAATATGAATTGTGAAGGCGGGGACGGACGTGCAGAGGGAAAGAAATCAGGGAGAGAGAAGCATCTTTCATATGGGAGGGAGCAGTCACAAAGAGAAGACAACATACACATTGAAAGAGAAGTGAGACAGGAGGATGGAGCTAAATGGAAGGTATAAGCAGTCCTATGAGAGATAGTCATAGAGAGCAGCGCACTCACGGAGAGAGCGGGTACGTGGGACAGAGCAGTGACTATAGGAGTCAAATAGGCAGGTAGCCATACAGAACAGTACCCTATAAGAATTATAACTAAGTCAGTACAAAGCAGGCAAATAGAAGGGGGTCACGGAGTGGACAGACAGGCGGGGGCGGGGGGTAGTGGCGAGAGGAGATGATTACATATAAATCAGAGCGATTAGCAAGAACCACAGGACAATGATGAGAAAAAGGGCACACTTCTGTCCTCCGAGTGCCTCCTCACATCACACTGATAGACGAACTTGTGTTTATTCCTTTTTTTAAGTGCAGCACTTCAACCACAACTCTCCAAACAAGACGGGAACCAGATAGCCGTGTGTTAACAAAAGTGATTTTTTACCTTCCAAATATATAGTTCGTCAAAAAAAAAAGAACCCTGACATGCAAAAAAAAAAGCCTTGGACCCGCTTGTACCAACACTGACAGAGACCGGGACAAAGTTATTAAAGAGTCTTCTTGGCACAGAGATCCGGCTGCCTCCTGTCAGCATCTTATACAAGTGGCTTGGCTATTTATTATAGAAGGAAAAACAGCACATTGTAGACCGGAGAGAGACAGAGGGGGAAGAGAGAGAGAGAGAAAAGGGAAAGAGCTCCTGGAGCAAGTCCCTATTCCCGGGGGTCAGAACTTACAAAACTGCCAAGTGGCCGGTGAATTGGGCACGAAGTGGTCACTTTGGAACACATTTTCTGTACCACCTCTGGTGTAGTTTAATTTGGCGACGCCTTTCTTGCCTCACATTTGGAGGAATGTGTTCTTTTTTTAGCAGTTTAAGGAGTCAACTGCCCCCCCCGCACCCCCCCCCCCCCCCCCCCCCCACACCTTGTCCAAGTTTTAGCAGCGTCGCCGTTGATAAGATGCAGGATTTCTATCTTCGCTCTCTCTCCCCCCATTTGTTGAAAGACGGATTAAACACTCGGGCACTTACGCTGGGATACGGCATGAATGTTCGATAAATCAAACCTCCTCCACTTGCTTTGCAAAAAAAAAATCGTCAGAAGGTTACTTTCGTAAAAAATGCAATAATAAAACAAACATATTTCAATGATAGACGGTTGACATTGGTTCATGTCACTACACGGTAAACGTGGGGCACTCTGAAATTTAAAAATGATAGGTTTATTCCCCTTACATTTTAAGTTAAGTAGGACAATAATAAATAAACCAGTTCTGGTGAAACAGCCCCCAAATGGCTCAATGTGATTTATACTGAAGTAGAGTTAATTGTAGGCATGCAACCAATTGGACTCAGCAATGCAATAGCTCCGTCCAAATATGTTTCATACAAATATATTCATCCTCTGAAAGGCGATGAACAGTATAACTGATTGCCCGGGAGCTCGTCCACTGGCCTCTGTGCCAATTTGAGTCTCTCCCAAGCAACCTTACCCCCCCCCCCCCCCACTCCTGCCATTCTGTGCTATTTTGGCAAGCATGCACCAACTTGGACCCTGAGTGAGACAAATCTGCCAAAATCTCTTTATCTAACCCCCTGTTGATATGGTGTGAGAATTTCCCCCAGCTAACTGCTGAATGAATTTGCATTTGTCCTGTCAAATTCCTTAGGTGGTCAGTGGGTGTGGGTCCATTTTCAGGTTGGGGCACAGTGGAGGGGAACTGTCACCTGGCAGCTAGCTTAGAGGGGCATAGTGGCACAGTGGTTAACACTGCTGCCTCACAGTGCCAGGGACCTGGGTTCTATTCCCGCTTGTGTGACTGTGCAGAGTCTGCACGTTCTCTCCGTGTCTGCGTGGGTTTCCTCCAGGTCCTCCGGTTTCCTCCCACAGTCCGAAAGATGTGCTGGTTAGGTGCATTGGCCATGTTAAATTCTCCCTCAGTGTCCCCGAACAGGCGTTGGAGTGTGGCCACTCGGTGATTTTCACAGTAACTTCATTGTAGTGTTAATGTAAGCCTACTTGTGACTAATAAATAAACTTTAACACAGTCCAAAAGACGTGTTGATTAGGTGCATTGGGCCATGCTAAATCCTCCCTCAGTTTACCCGAACAGGCACCGGAGTGTGGCGACTGGGGGATTTTCACAGTATCTACATTGCAGTGTTAATGCAAGCCTACTTGTGACACTAATAAATAAACTTTAAACTACATTTGGAGGGCTTGACATGGACACTAAAGTAGGTCACTTTCACCACCATCCCTAACCCTGAACCGAATAACAAAAACGATCAGAAACATTCCGCTACCGAGGGGATTACTTCAGAATGCGTGCATTCTTTCAGTTGACTAATTAGACATTGTTACTCCTTTCCAGAACTGGGTAGCATTGTAATAAAGGAATGCTTATTTCATTTTGAAATGTTAATATTGTCAGAGAACGTGCAAAGACAGTGCTCCTTCGAGCAGGTATCCAGTTGGTTGTGTATTAAAAGGCTGCCTTGCAGTCATTTAGTATCAATATGAGCCTGGGTTGGCAGTGGGAGATCTTTGTGAGATATTTGTGTTGTTAGTTTGCTAAAGTGGTGGCATCCTGAGTGCCCATGGCCAATCTAGCGGGCTGTGTCATCCCATGACCCGCCACCCTGTCAGTTCCTGACTTGGTGCAGACGGGGGTGAAGAAGTTTCCCTCCCGCGGCACCGTGGGACGCTGCCTGTGTGTAATATTAGTCGGAGGAGTTTGTGATTTGTGTTTTTTTTTGGCTGAGTGTGTTTGATCACAGCCAATCCCAGCCCCACATTCTGATAACATCCACATGCAGAGCCTCTGATCAGTCAGAAGTGAGACTGAACGGCGCTGACTGCGCAAGCAGCCCCAAGTCTGAAACACTCTCCACCTCCAGTGGTGTGTTTATGGGACTCAGCCCTCCCAGACTTCAGGGCAGCTCACTCCTGACAACCCTCACAGCAGATCGAGAGCCCAGACGGTAGAGAGCGACAGGTCAGCACCTCTGCAGGTAAGGACCACTAATAGGATTGAGATGAGTTGAGACAAGGGAGATGGATTCTGCCAATGTTAATAACAAAATAGGCACTATGTAATCTTACCCTTTTTTTTACAGATTCCAGTCAGCGGAATTGCTAGTTTAACCATGATAGAATTGGAAAAGACAAATTGTTTTACAATGATCTTGCTTATTTCCCCCTCAGTATATATCTATAGCACTTGGCGTGCTGTGGATGCAGTCTGGATGGATGGGAAGTCTTTAGCTGATGACCTTATAGGAGCGGGTCCACTTTCACCACACACAGTTTCAGACCTTTGGACTTTTAATGTGTGCCTCACATGCAGAGTCGCTCTCTCAAGCCTTTCAAGTGGCATCTTTTAATGTGAAATCGGATCAGTAAGTGATCGGTCCCCAGTGGCTTGAGCCGAGAGAAGTCGGATAAAGTTTTAAGGGGGCCAGGTGTCAGCAGTTAATTCTCAGCGACCTCTCTGACTTATAAATCTCTCTTTTTTTTATTAATCAGCGGGTTTCAACGCGGATTCTGAATCCCCTGTTGTCCCGAGCGAGAGGGCTAACATTCCCAGGGGATCCAGCGGTTTTCCAGCAGGGAATAGAAAGGGATTTTTAAAAAAAAAATCCTGACCAGTCTCAAAATCAGGAACTGGAAGTTTGTTTCCCCTTCTGCAATGGGATGATCTGCTATCAGACAAGATCACATTCAAACTGGGTGCGTGAACTCGCATTAAGTTGATCTTTCTCTACACCCTCGCTATGACTGTAACACTGCATTCTGCACTCTCTCCTTTCCTTCTCTATGAACGGTATGCTTTGTCTGTATGGCGCGCAAGAAACAATGTTTTTCACTGTATACCAATACATGTGACAATAATAAATCAAATCAAATCAACTAATGTTGCATTTTAACAAGGCGTGGGGGGGGGGGGGGGGCGGGGGGGAGGTGGGAGAGGGAAGTAAAATGAGTTACTTTTTGGTGATCGATTCCCGTGCGTGTGGGAGGTAGAGACAGGAACGGGACATCCGGGGTGGGCTGGCTCTCACCTCTGCCTCTCATCAACTCCAAATAACCAACACCTTCCATTGAACTGAAATGATGGTTCCGCAGAGAGGGTCTATCCCCAACTCCTGCCAAAACTTCACTCAGTAAACAGCAAGGCTCCTCAGCCTATTCCACAGCCATGCTTAGAAAAGTTACGTTTGGAAGGAGATTGGGATGATCGGGAATGACATGAACGGATAGCTAGGAATTGGCTTCTTCCTACTTCAGCCAGGTTGCGGCAGCATTTGTATCTCCCGCCCCATCCCGGATCAATTCTTCACCCCCCCACACATACACCTATCCTCTCGACACAGGGGAGCAAGACACTCGCTAGGTTTGGAGACAGAGGAGCCAGCCAACAATAGGGTGGAGGGGGGGAGTCACAGTCACCCCCCCCCCCCCATCCCTTTCAGCCCACCGAGAGTGGGGAGGGATCTCACTGCTGGAATGAATGGCCCGAGCCCACAGGTTAAAGGTGTTTTAGCCGCGACTCTGTGGCTAGCAGCCTGGCCCTAGAGGGGGAAGCTCAGAGAGTTGTGGGTTCAAGCCCCCACTGGCAGGGGAGAGCTGACCTGTCAAGAGATACCAGGCATGCCCTGGCGTCCTCGCCAATACTTATCCCTCAACCCGCAAAACCAGATTGTCTGCCGGTTTATCGCCTTGTTTGCGGGAGCTTGCTGGATGCAAACTGGCCGCGGTGTTTTCCACATTGCGACGCTAAGGCTTACAGGGATTGGAATAGTTAGGCACAAAAACAGAACAGCAGCTCTGACCAGCATCTGTGGGGAGAGAATACAGTCAACGTTGGGTGGTTAGAATAGTTAGGCGGCTGCTTTCTGACTGCGATGGACCGAAGAGCCTTTTCTGCGCTGTGGACCTTTAAGACTCTCCGACAGTCCCCATTTCAAAAGTCCTTCATTGGACTCTTACAGCTTTAGGACGCCTTGTGGGGGTGGGAGGTGCTATATAAAGGCAAGTCTTTTAAATGTTGGTATGACTATAAGGCTGCGTTACAATTGCCAGCCAGCGCAGGATGAATTGTATGCACATCTTCTCACCTCAATAATGCCAGGTTAGACCCTATGTCAGAAAGATTCGTCCTCCTGAGACTGGTTTCATAGTCATTGAGAATCATTCCTAGGCTCTCTCCAGATATCGTGTCCAGCTCAGAGAGAGAGAGAGCAAAATGTGCATTGGAAAACCCACCATAGTGAGATGTGCGAACCTGGGCAGTGCCAGAACCTCACACATTCACAGCCCCTCTCAATAATCAGCAGGCTTTGATAGGGGAGAAGAGTTATGGCCAGAGGCTGAAACTTTGTCCTGCGGCCCAGTTTCGAATCGGTTTCAATTATTACAATTTGAAGTTGAAATGATTGTTTGGGGAGGGGGTTGAAATCACATTCTCTCCCTGCATACACACACACACACACTGTCCCAGTGAGCCACATACTGTGCAGTGATGAGATGTGAGTGTTAGTGCAGTGAGTGTTACAGTGCAGTGTTTCGAAGGGGTCTCCAAGGTAACTGATGTGTTGTCGGTGCTGTTTTTTTTGCCTCAGTAAAGTCAGGCTCCAGTCTGCCGTCTCCATCTCTGAGCACATTTATACCAATAGACCGACATATCGATGTTCCAGTGGGCAACTAGTCAGCTTCCCTCTTCTACCTGCAAACACACACATTCTCTATATATAAACTGTCCTTGGAGTTCGGCTCTCACTTTCGATCAGATAAGGCGACAGAGTTGAGGAAGTCAGTCATCCCTCTCTCTGCTTTGGGATTAATGTAGTGCTGGGAGAGTCAGCATTGAAATATCAATATACAGGCTCGATGAGGGGGGTAGCGGGGGGGACATCTCTGGGGGGGTGGGGGGGGGGGGGGACATCTCTGATTCTGCCTCTTGCTCCCCCCCGGGCTGGCCCACTTCACTGTCCTCCCCACGTTCGGTTGCAGTAAGATTTCCTCTCGCCCCCACAGCGCCACTCCACAATCTCAGCAACAACCAGTTTCACGTGTTACCGCGGGGAAATCCAGAAAGGATTGGCCGTACAAAACAATCGGATTATCCATCTGTGACTCAATGTCTGACGCCTCATTGCAAAAGATGCAGAGAAATCTGGACTCATTGATAGGGGGGCGAGAAAGACATTTGGTTTGAAATTTACGTATTCTGAGGTTCGGGGGGAGCTAAACCTTATCTGGATGTCCTTCCCGAGAATTGGGCCAGGTTTTCTGGCCAGGGATCATCATCCGGTTATTTCAGCTTCTAAGAGTCAGTGGCTGTGCTATTTGCCCATTCCCTGCTCTCCACATCATTACTACCTAACAGTCTGAAACCCCAATCGCCAGACTTACAAACGGCCAACTTCCTCCCCCCGCAGCCCCCCTCAGAGCCGCTCATTGCTGATAGAAAGCCGGGATGATGGATAGCCGATTGTGACCCACCCACCCACGCGGGGAAACTTAACACAGTGAAAATGACCTCTGTCCACCGTGTTAGTTTCGCCACGAGGAAATTGAGCACTTGAATATTTGCCCCTCTCAGTTTGCCCCAGTTGGAGCCTTTCCATTGTTTCCATCCCTTCCCTCAGGGGTGACATAGTGGTTAGCACTGCTGCCTCACAGCGCCAAAGACCTGGGTTCAATTCCCCGTTTGGGTCACTGTCTGTGTGGAGTCTGCCCATTCTGCCTGTAAAATAGAATCGTAGAATCCCTACAGTGCAGAAGGAGGCCATTTGGCCCATCAAGTCTGCACCGACCACAATCCCACCCAGGCCCTATTCCCATAACCCCACATTTTTACCTTCCTAATCCCCTGATATTGGGGTCAATTTAACATGACCAGTCAACCTAACCCGCACATTTTTGGACTGTGGGAGGAGACCGGAGCACCAAAAGGAAACACACGCAGACACGAGGAGAATGTGCAAACTCCACACAGACAGTCTTTACGTGGGTTTCCTCTGGGTGCTCTGGTTTCCTCCCACAGTCTGAAAGATGTGCTGGTTAGGTACATTGGCCATGTTAAATTCTCCCTCAGTGTGTGTTGTTCTATTAGGATTGAGGGTTATAGGTAAGCCTATATATAAGCCTAGGTAGGTAGGGTCATGACCGGCGCAACTTGCCTGTTTGTGCTGTATTTTTTCTATGTTCTATGTATCCGAACAGGTGCAGGAGTGTGGCGGCTAGGGGATTTTCACAGTGACTTCATTGCAGTATTAATGTAAACCTACTTGTGACATTAATAAATAAAATAAATAATTATTAAATAAATGTGAAACAAACCTGAGTACTTTAAATTTGAGGATTTTCAAATTGAGGCATCACTTAATCAAGAACCAATGGGAGGTTTGCCAGCACCGAGCTGATGGGGGGGTGGCATTTGGTGTGAGTCAGGACGAGGGGCAGTAGAATTCTGGATGACCTCGTGTTGGAGGGTGGATTGTGGAAGGTTGGCCAGGAGACAGATTGCCTGAGAGTCATCAAGTCTGGAAGTAGTACAGGACCAGACGAGGGCTGCAGTAGCAGCAGAATTGGGATGAGGTGGATCCCTGCCACATGTTTGATGCACATTGGCAGTCTCAGTGGCGGCGCAGGTACGTGGTTGAAAGATTCCAACACGGTCAAATAGGACACCGAGGTTGAGAGAGGTCTGTGTTCAGCACCAGGCAGGAAAAGGAATGGAATTGGTAGCGACAGAGTGGAGTTTGTGCTGGGACTAAAGACAATGCCTTCACTCTTCTCAATATTTAATTGGGGGAAACTTTAGCTCATCCAGTACTGAATGTGGGACAAACAGTCTCACAACACAGAGAGGTCCAGTTAAAGCTGGATGTTGTCAGCTGTGGGATGCAATGTGTTTTTAGATGATGTTGCTGAGGAGAAACATGCAGATCAGAAATAGAATATCTGCTTTTTCCATTCAGTAACTTCTGACTTCATGGTGAGGGGACAAGAATGATCTCGAGGTGATTCCTTCCTACACTCACCTAAAACTCTAGCTAAGTGTCCCATCCGGATATCATGATGTGGAGTTGTCAGCATTGGACTGGGGCAGGCACAGTAAGTAGTCTCACAACACCAGGTTAAAGTCCAACAGGTTTATTTGGTAGCATGAGCTTTCGGAGTGTTGCCCCTTCATCAGGTGAGTTGCCCCTTCATCAGCTTTTGATGCAACGCTCCAAAAGCTCGTGCTACCAAATAAACCTGTTGGACTTTAACCTGCTGTTGTGAGACTACTTACTGTGCCATCTGGATGTGACACTGTACGTTTGTCCTCTGATGTGGAGGCAGCACGGTGGCACAGTGGTCAGCACTGCTGTCTCTCAGCGCCAGGGGCCTTGATTCAATTCCGACCTCAGGTGACTTCCTGTGTGGCGTTTGTACGTTCTCCCCATGTCTGCATGGGTTTCCTCTGGGTGCTCCGGTTTCCTCCCACACTCCAAAGATGTGCGGGTTAGGTGGATTGGTCATGCTAAAATTGCCCCTTAGTGTCAGGAGGATTAGCAGGGTAAATACTTGGGGATAGGCCTGGGTGAGATTGTTGGTGATGCCGGCTCGATGGGCCGAATAGCCTCCTTCTGCACTGTAGTGTAGTGACCCTGCCAAAGTTGATTGCATTACCCACTCCTAGGTATTGTAAATAGGTGGCATTGGGTCAACCAATGTCACAGCGACTGTCTGTGCAATCGATTGGTTTCTTTTTAGAGCATTAAGAATTGATCACATCATGTAAGCTAAAGGCTCATGTAGGCTATATCCAGTAGGGGTGACAGCTTTCCTTCCCAAAGGACATTAGGAAACCATTGGGCTACTTACAGCAATCTAACAGCATTCCTGATGGCTTTATCTGATGTTACGCAACCAATATGGAGAACTTAATTTTGCAACTTACAAGGTAAACTTGATCTCTGGCACCCCACTGTGTATACCCATCACAGTACCGTACTCATCATCATCATTGTAATGTGCTCCTTCAGAAGCTTATTTGGTAAATCATACACCTCCATCTCTCATGGACCTCTTCTCATTTTGAAGAACAGCACTCCATTCTGAACTCACCTGCAGCAGTCACAAACTGCTTTTGTGGCATTTCAGAGGTGTGGAAGGAGGATTCTGGAGAGCAGGAATAGATATGAATCTGGCCACATGCTCAAACAACAGTTAAAGCAATTGTGATGCCTTGGAGGGGTTGGGCAGCCATCACTCTGACACTAACCATTGGCAACATGTTCACATTACCTAACACCAGCAGATGAAACCAAAATGCTATTGGACTGTTGCTTCAACTTATGCCCAGTCTGCTTGTAAAATGGTCCCATGTCTCCACTGCATGCAGGGGCATTAGAGTGAGACCAGCATCAGAGAGGCAAACGATTGTTCGGGGCAGGAGATGCGATAACCTTATGTTCTTCCCCGGGTCCATCATTGTCTGGGGCATCCGTGCAATTCTGCATTGAGTTTCCAGAATGTTTTAGCATGACTCCTGAATCAACAATCCTAGATATCATAAAATCCCTACAGTGCAGAAGGAGGCCATTTGGCCCATCGAGTCTGCACTAACTCTCCCAACAGAGCATCCCACCCAGGGCCTATCCCCGCAACCCCATCTACTTACACCGCTAATCCCCCTAATTTACATATCTTGAGGCACGAAGGGCAATTTACCATGATTAATCTATCTAAACTACACATCTTTGAACACTAAGGGGCAATATAGCATGGCCAATCTACCTAACGTACACATCTTTGGACTGTGGCAGGAAACCGGAGCATCTAGAGGAATCCCAGGGTGGCACTTGGAGAACGTGCAAACTCCACACAGACAGTGACCAAAGGCCAGAATCAAACTGCTCTACTGTGGCACCTGTAATCCCTAGGTTACATGACCATGGGAGTAATCCATTGGTGATTGGAATTCCATTTTTGTTCACTTGACTTGCAAGCCCAAGGTTTGAATATCCTAGATTTCAAAGATACACGCTTAATAGCTCAATACTCTATGTGCTAAAGGTACAGTGATAATGCAGCCGAGCAGTTTCAAGTTTATGGTGACATACAGATGGCATTATAATGCCGAAGGTAGGTCCCGAACGCACCAAAATAAGATGTACAGCCTCAAATTTGAATATGCTTGTTGCAACACACTGGCAACCCAGGCAAAATTGACAGATAGTCATAAACACCTCCTAGATATTTTGTAAAGTTTATTTTGAGATTTTTAATGGTGCGAGAAAATGAATGCTCCTGTCAAGGACCTCATAAAATTACAAGAATATCTCACTCATGAGTGGAAGTCAGGAGTATTTACAAAAACATCAAGAAGTGATTTGCTGAACGCACAATGAGATGACATAAATCACGTTAAAACATATCACTAATGTGTTTTTTTTGTTGAAAATGACATGTCAATTTTTCTTGCCTATAAACAAAGCATTGCAAAACATGTTTTCACAAAACTGTTGCCCTATTAAATGACTAATTGCAGTCACTATTCAACGCATAATAAAATGCACGGCTATAAATTTACAGAAAGCAAATCTGGCACACACTCAACTAACCAATGTACTTCATATAAAAGCATGTGTCTCATATGTTTTTAAAGTAAAAAGTTTCCTTGTAACAAATTAATTGATCAAGTGTGGCTAACCAAGGGGTGTAATTGTCCTTGCCTAGTTAGCACAACTATTGATGGCTCAATAACATAAGTGGTGCAGCCCATGACAACTAAATGAATTTATCTTCCAGGGCTCCTACTTACTTTTGCCTTCATTGTGGGATACTCTACAGTTAACTAGCAGGGTGGAGCAATACCCAGAGAAGTGCGAGATGGTGTTTATGTTTTGTGGGAACATAATGGTACCCGCCCAGCTTTTCCTGAATTAAATGCTTGTGGAATTCCATTGACCGCGGAGGCATCCTTCTCTGGCTTTCTCAACGTCTAGTTGATGTTAGGTTGTAACGGTGAGCGGTACTACAGATCAGAAAATAGGGAGGATTGTGAAGAATAATTATCAGTACAAATGCATTTCTCAGGTATTCTCTGATAGAGCTGTGTCTTAGTGGGCAATACCCTCCAACAAGGCCCTCGAGGGTCCATCAGCTTCACAAGAGTAAAAGTCAGTCACATACAGGCCAGTCTCACCACACAACAGTGCAATCCAGAACTTAGAAGTCTGTAAGAAATGGTCTTGGATCAGCTCAATGTGCAAATTTTACACAAATATGGTAAAAACCCAAAAGGATTAGGGTTGATTTCACACTGATTGGCTGTGAATGATGTTGAACATCTTTTTCATTAGACATTAATAAACCAGCCAAGCCTAATGGAGTCTGTTAAATACTTGGCAGAAGATCATAGCCATCTGGGTGAATGCAGGAGAGAGGAAGGCTGTATGTGCAAAACAAACTCTTCAGCAACTTCACACAGACAGAGGTCCAATATGCAAATCTGAATGATTTCCCATAGTCAGTAGCAGACTGTGTATACACACGCATGTACATACGGACACACACATGCAGATACGTATACACATGTACATACACATGCTCACACAAACATTCACGTGCTTATAAAGTTCTCACGGGGTTAGACAGGGTAGGTTCAGAAGAATGTCCCCAATGGTGGGGGAGTCCAGAACTAGGGGTCATAGTTTGAGGATAAGGGGTAAATCTTTTATAAGTTTATTCATTAGTCACTAGTGGGCTTATATTAACACTGCAATGAAGTTACTGCGAAAATCCCCTAGTCGCCACACTCCGGCACCTGTTCAAGTACACTGAGGGAGAATTTAGCATGGCCAATCCATCTAACCGGCACGTCTTTGGACTGTGGGAGGAAACCGGAGCACCCAGAGGAAACCCACACAGACATGGGGAAAACATAAAGACTCCGCACAGACAGTAACCCAAGCCAGGAATCGAACCCAGACCTCTGGCGCTGTGAGGCAGCAGTGCTAACCACTGTGCCACTGTGCCGCCCCCTAACTGAGGTGAGGAGAAATTTCTTCACCCAGGGGGTGGAGAATGTGTGGAATTCACTACCACAGAAAGTAGTTGAGGCCAAAACATTGTCTGATTTGAAGAAGAAATTAGATATAGCTCTTGGGGCTAAAGGGATTGAGGGATATGGGGGGAAGTGGGGATCAGGATATTGAATTCAACGATTAACCATGATCAAAATGAATGGCGGAGCAGGCTCAAAGGGTCAAATGACCTACTCCTGCTTCTAGTTTCTATGTTTCTATGTGTGCATACACAAAAGCAGACACTTCATTCTGTCTAATAACAAAAGTGATGACTGAGTAATATACAAATTAATTCATTCTTTATCGCACTAAGCTTGAAAATAAACCTGCCATAATTTTTTCTGCCCTTGACTAAAAGTATAAATTTATATAAATATATATTAATGTAGACAAGAGGCATTGTTAATAATAACATGCAGTCAGAAGCAAGTTTCTCATGAGCTTGACCCTTGTGGTGACTGGGAGGACCACAAGACTGTCAGAAATTGGACCGTGATCTCAGACAGTGAGCCAGAGATTTTTCATAACCTAATGCATATCTTCACTCTACATCTTCGTTGCCCAAAGTACTAAATATCGTGTAACACATCTGCCCTTCTTAATAACTGTAAATTAATGCAACTTACAACGGGATTTGTCTGTCAAAGATTAAAAAATGTCAACCCTCTGATTGTCGGTAGGGTGGAAGGTATTACATCAACAATTACTTACATTCATATAGCACCCCTTACATCAAGTAGCATCTCTGAATGCCTTGTGGAAAGAAAAGTTGGCATCCCACAGGAAGCAAAGGCAGCCAGATGCACAATTAGAGAGAGTGATTTTTAGGAGCCTTTTGAATACAAGGATAGAGGTAGGAAATTCACTGAAACTGAACCTCTGTGTATAAGAGGCATAGTTAGTAAAATTATAAAAAATAAATTTGGGATCAGATTCTATATGTGGATCCAGACTATTTTGATCACAGTAGCAATACGAGAAATACATGGTGCTGTGTTAGCAGCACAATGTAAGGTTTTGTGAATATTTCTTCAGTTCATTGTAACATGGGCTGGTAAGGTTCACTCCATGAGATATTATATTGGAATCCATCCATTTTGGGAGTTGACTGACTGCGGCCAGGGTGTGTGTCTCTTCTAGATTGAACATTGTCTGCTGTTGCTGTAAATGCTGATTTGTAAGTGGCAGTCCCTTCCACAGTTGACACAGATTATTTACGTTGGCTGATGCTTCTTTCCTTCGGGCAGGCTTTCTTCTCCACCATCTGGCCATTTCTTTTGTCCTCTGCTTTTGTCACACCCGCCCTGACCACTTGTCTCCAGGCAGTCAGCAGTGAGGATGTCTCATGCATTGACTCTGATCCCAGTTAACTTGACGTCTTGCATGCAGATGCATCGCAATGGGATAATATCAACAGTATATGATCTCCATGGAACTATCCTCATGGCATAACAGAATGTGATGATGGTTTAAATACTTAATGGCCATCTACCGACCACACACATCCTCTGAAGTATCACGGACTAAAAACTAACATTACCCTATCAATGAAAGTGCCATCTATGAGTCATAGAGGTTTACAGCATGGAAACAGGCTCTTCTGCCCAACTTGTCCATGCCGCCTTTTTTTTTAACAACTAAGCTAGTCCCAATTGCCCGCATTTGGCCCATATCTCTCGATACCCATCTTACTCATGTAACTGTCTCAACACTTTTTAAAAGACAAAATTGTACCCGCCTCTACTACTACCTCTGGCAGCTTGTTCCAGACACTCACTACCCTCTGTGTGAAAAAACTGACTTGAACTATTGACCATTGAACAAGCTAAATATTTATAGCTCTTGTGTCTGTGAAGCATACACTAGTCCCTGGTTGGAAAGGTAATAGAAGGTCTGCAGTTCCAGTCTTTGATATCCCTATTGAGTTGCCTGACTGCATGTAAGGACGGTATGGTGGGGCAGTACGATGGCACAGTGGTTAGCACTGCTGCCTCACAGCTCCAGGGACCCGGGTTCAATTCCGGCTTGGGTCACTGTCTATGTGGAGTTTGCACATTCTCCCCGTGTCTGCATGGGTTTCCTCCGGGTGCTCCGGTTTCCTTCCACAGTCCAAAGATGTGCAGGTTAGGTGGATTGACCATGCTAAATTGCCCATTAGTGTCAGGGGGACTAACTAGGGTAAATGCATGGAGTTATGGAGATGGGGCCTGAGTGTGATTGTGGTCGGTGCAGACTCAATGGGCCAAGTGGCCTCCTTCTGCACTGTAGGATTCTATGATTCCATGACAGGCTTGCACCTTCCAGATTTAGTCGTGCTCTGGGGTCAGTTGTCACTTTCTCACAACATCACAAAGTGGAATTGCAGTTGCAAACCTGTGTCCTCTGCTCTTTTGTGTTCAGATATACTTGGTAAACAAAAATCAATTTTCTATCAAAATACAAAGGTAAAATGGGTAAGAATTTTCCTCCATGCCTTGAATCAATGATAAGTAAGATGTGTTAGGAGCTGCTCCATGAACTCAACTCCTTGGCTCCACTATTGCAAAGTCATTAGAATCAATCATTGAAAATTAGTTTTAATGCATTGTTGAACTAACAAAAATACCCACACTTATACTTAACAGCAACAGTGGCATAGTTTGACAATTTTATCCATTTTGTTCTTTACCTAGGAGTAACATGAAAACAGTTATTGAATGATGTGATTGTAACACCCTCAATTATTTAATTAAAAAGTCCTGTTGAACCATGTCTTAAACCAGCAGCCCAAACCTGAAGGACAGTATCCTGTTAGCCCTAAGATGATGTTGCAACATGCATATATAATCTTCAATTCTTCTTCTTAGCTTTCTCACTGGCTTTTTATTATCAGTTTGTGTCTCCTGTTACGCAATGTACTATCACTGAGAATCGTGGTTAATGTGGGGTAAATTTATGGAAAGGTCCACTGGGTTACAATACTATTCGTATTACGCAGGCATAAATGTGTGCTCTTACACTGGATACATTTCCTATATCATTGGTCCTTTGTTTTGTGATTTGGTTGATCCATAGGACTTATACATATTGGCTGGAACTTTACCGCCCCACCCGCCACGGGAATCGGAGCGGGCGAGGGGCGGACAATGGGAAGGTCCGTTGACCTCAGGCGGGATTTTACAGTTTCAGGGCAAGAGAGACCTAAAACCTTGTCCATTCTCTTGAATCAACTGCTCTCAGCACAGTTGGATTATCTTTATCCAGTAGAACTCATTGTATATTATGCTATTCCTTTTGACTATATCCAGTGACCGAGATTGATTTGATTTGATTTGATTTGATTTGCTATTGTCACATGTAATGGTCTACAGCGAAAAGTATTGTTTCTTGCAGACAAAGCATACCGTACACAAAGAAGGAAAGGAGAGGGTGCAGAATGTAGTGCTACAAACATAGCTAGGGTGTAGAGAGTTTATAAGAGTTAGACTAGAGTTTTCAAAGCGTAGAATGAGAGTAAAAGATAGAATTAGAGGGTGAGCTGGGTACAGCTCACAAGAAGTCGCCACGCTCCGGCGCCATCTTGAATCTTGAATGCTCAGTACGTATAGCGCACATTGCATGGCTATTGCACATTTCAAATCCTGCTACTGTCAAATGGGGCATTACAATTTCTTCGTTGATGTTACATACAAGCTGTCCCATCAGCACAGAGAATAAGCTGTGGCTGTCGTTTTAATGCGTCAATTGGCAAATTTTGACAGGTGCGGTGAGACCACTTTCATGTATTGTAACTGGCGCGCAGCTATCATTTCAGACAATAAATGAAAATAAAGCTCAGGATAGCTGACTCTTTATTCACATTCTGTTAGTGGTGAGTGGCGTCCGGCACAACTAATGCCTGGAACCAGGGCTTTCCGTGGGCACACTAATATAATGTGGCTCTGCTGACATTTACTGTTATGTTATTAAGGGGCCATTAGTGAATTGTTAAGTGAAAGCAATGAATCTGGCCAGCAGCCTGCAATAGGGTTGTAACTAATATTCCAGAAAGTGTACTGGGATAAGGGACGGAGAGCTTAAAAGGATAAGAATATTCCAGCCAAAATATTCAGTGTAACTATGAGATGAATGACTTTTTAAATCCGTTCTTAGAGTTTGGTGGCTCTATTTACCCAGACGCTTTCTGAACTTTTGCACTCATTTCTTTTAACATGTATTAATTCCTTCTTTCACAGTTAAAACTCTTGTATAGAAGCATAAGTTCTTAAGCCCGATTTTAGCTTAACCCACTCGGTGAGAAGGAAGCAGGTTAAGGTCAGATGGACATTTCACACCTCATTGACTTTAGTTTTGGCCAGGATCTGAACCACAGGTCTTGAGCTTTTCCCCTGTGCTTCTTCAGAAAAAACTGTCAAAGATTCAGCTTCATTCACCAATATGTTTGTGGGTATATGTTTCATTGTCTCTTATTTAGTCTATTAGAAGATACTCAATCAGTTGTAAATTAAGCAGAAAATGATGGACTTTTAAGATTAAGTAGTTTAAATACCTACAGAAATCAAGGGTGACAACCTTTTACATTGTATAAGTGTAGATCAATTCACACATGGAAAGGAAGCAGATAAAAATGTAGTTACATTTTACATTTTAAAAAAAGTTTATTTATTAGTGTCACAAGTAGGCTTACATTAACACTGCAATGAAGTTACTGTGAAAATCTCCTAGTCACCACACTCCGGCGCCTGTGTGGGTACACTGAGGGAGAATTTAGCATGGCCAATGCACCTAATCAGCACGTCTTTCAGACTGCGGGAGGAAACCAGAGCACCCGGAGGAAACCCACGCAGACCACACCACATCAACTCAGGGCTAGATAAAGAGATTTTGGCAGAGTTGTCTCATTCAGGCGCCAAGTTGGTGCATGCTTGCCAAGATGGCACAAGATGGCAGGAGTGGGGGGGTTGGGGATAAGCCCGCTTGAGAGAGATTCAAATTGACATGGAGCACCCGGAGGAAACCCATACAGACATGGGGAGAACGTACAGACTCTGCACGAAGAGTGACCCAAGCCGGGAATCGAACCCAGGTCCCCAGCACTGTGAGGCAGCAGTGCTAACCACTGTGCCATCGTGCCACCCAAAACTGCTCAGTGACATAAGATTTTTCAATGATTTTCTCTCTTGAAGGGCACCCCTGCAGGAAGCCTGTTAACAGTGTCTCTTTACTGTATCAGTTAACCAGGATGGACACCAAATGGAATCGCAAGAACAAAGTCAACGTTCCCTCCAAATCTGGGAAATTTCATGGCTGTGCAGTGCTCCATCTGGTGGAGTGGTTAAGAGTTAATAAACTATCCATTGAATGATGTAGGTCCAAAAGTGAAACTTTGCACTCCAATATGCCATCTCCTGGTTGTGAGGATACAGTTCAACTCTTTCTGTTGCTGCATTGTTTGCACAGCCTGTAATGGTTTGTTTGAAATTACAACAGGCATTGCTGACTGTGACCAACAACTGGGCATAGTTGCCTGTGAACTCCAGTCCACAATTATCCACACAATATATTCCGCTTGTTGTACTGTGGGGAGGAAGCATTTATTCCCGTGGGGAAGAAAGGAAGGTGAGAAAAAAGATGGATTTCATGGCAGCCAGTTACAGAGCAGTGTTGCGGGGAGCTCCTGGAGTCAATCTTCCACTTTCCGTCTTAACCACAACAATATGCATTTTACATAGAGCCTTTAAGCATCCCAGGGCTTCACAGGAGTGCAATCTGACAAACATTGACACTGAGCCAAAAGCAGAGACATTATGATAGGTGACCAAATGCTTGGATGAAGAGAGAGGTATGAGAGTAGCATCTTAAAGGAGGAAAGAGAGATGGAGGGATGAGAATCATACCAGCCATGATTGAATGGTGGAGAAGACTCTATGGGCCGAATGGCCTAATTCTGCTCCTATGTCTTATGGTCTTATGGGGGGACAATGAGATTTGGGGACGGAATTCCAAGCTCATAACTTGGTAAGGTGAAGGGGTGGCTGCCATTGCTGTGATGAAGGCAGTGGGGCATGTCCAATAGGCTGACCAGGGACTGTGTCTTAAACATGAAAGGGGAGAGGGGAATGCATCAAAAAATGGGATGGGAATCTCATTGCGAACAAAATGAGTGTTCAATCTGTACCGGTGAGTCTCAGAACTGATTGTGTAAAAGCCATTAACAGCATGTAAAAAGTCACATTACCCTTGCAACATGCCAATTGGAATAATCATAGAATCCTACAGTGCAGAAAGAGGCCATTCGACCCATCAGGTCTGCACCGACCACAATCCCACCCAGGTCCTATCCCCATAACCCCATGCATTTACCCTAGCTAGTCCCTCTGACACAAAGGGACATTTTAGCATGGCCAATCCAACTAACCCGCACATCTTTGGACTGTGAGAGGAAATCGGAGCACCCAGAGGAAACCCACGCAGAAACGGGGAGAATGTGCAAACTCCACAGTGACCCAAGCCGGGAATTGAACCAGGTCCCTGACACTGTGAGGCAGCAGTGCTAATTACTGTGCCGTCCTAACCACTGTGCCACCGTGCTGGAATAGAATCATAGAATCCCTACAGTCCAGAAGGAGGCCATCCGGCCCATTGAATCTGCACTGACTCTCCAACAGAGCATCCCACCCAAGCCCTTTCCCTGTAACTCCACATATTTACCCCGCTAATTCCCTTAACCTAAACATCTTGGGATATTAAGGGGCAATTTAGCATGGTCAATCAATCTAACCAGCACCTCTTTGGAATAGAGGACATATTATACGCTAAATTGGAGAAAATTAATACATCCCTTTCACCAACAGACCAGGAATGATATTAAAACGGCTAATGAAAAGTTGTTGAATCTCTCTTCACTGTTACCTCTTGTTTTTCTGTAGGATGTATCAAAAACTTGCCATCCTTCTATTCCTGGTGGGGATGTTAATGGTAGCAGTGGAGATGAAGAAGAATCGTCCTCCAGGAGCCATCCCACCTCTTTACAAGGGAAACACCAACAGCTCGGAGAAACGCACACATCGGAGGCAGGATGTGCTTGCCTCCAGTCAAGAGGCACTGGTGGTGACAGAAAGGAAGTATCTGAAGAGCGACTGGTGCAAAACTCAGCCTCTGAGGCAGACCATCAACGAGGATGGCTGTGTGAGCCGAACAGTCATCAACAGATTCTGCTATGGACAGTGCAACTCCTTCTATATCCCCAGGCATGTTAAAAGGGACCAAGAGTCCTTCCAGTCCTGCGCCTTCTGTAAACCGCAGAAATTTACTACCCTGACTGTCAAACTGAACTGCCCTGACCTGCAGCCTCCCTTCAGACACAAGAAAATCCAACGAGTCAAGCAGTGCAAATGTATATCAGTAAATGTGAATGACTGGAGCAAGCAGTGAGATAAGATAAACAATCACAGCCTCCCCAGTCTGGAGGAAATACACCCAACTCTCAATGCTACCATCAGATAAATACCCATAGAAAGCAAGCACTCTATAAAAACCTGCCCTAATCGGTGAGCAACTTTTAAGTTTGAGCACGACCAACTTTTAAGCAGGGAGCATTGAATTGGGTGTCCCCGGAAATACTTTTGATAAAATTTTGTTTTTGAACGAGATCCATTCTTATATTTAAAAAAAACCCTCCCCTAAACCCAATCGCAGACTCCAAACAGTCAAAATGCAGTCATCCCAATTCTATCTTTAAAGATTTGTTTTACAGTCTGGACATTTTTACTTTCATTTTACTCACTGCTGTCGCCTGCGATATGATACGGACGTGGTGCCAAAACAGATAGGAGCCTTTTTTTTTGATGGTTCACTGCAGATAAGAGAATTTGAACTGCTTAGACTGTGGACAGGCATGTACTGTGCTCTTGAAAGCACAGAGATAGAGCCTGGGACTGAGCCAGCACTCTGAACCTCTGGACTGCTAGAAACCCAAATTCTCAGCAATGTTTGATATGGGAATATTCTGATCAGCCTGCATTGAAGATAATAGTATATATTTAATTATTCAAAACATTGGTTGATTATTGCTTTCGTTCATGTTATGCCTTTTATATTTCAGTACTCATGACCATAATTTTGTGCATATAAGTATGAATTAAAGGCACTTTTCAAACATAATCCCATTGAAACTGAACATAGCAACGGCACTAAAAAGACAATGGATTATATTTCCTCTTTTTTTAAACGATTATTGTTAATATATGATGAAAGTGTAAATTAGTACAGTTATTGATGTATATTCTTTATTTTATCTTTTTTTTAAACTGCATGTGGACAGTATTCTGTTCTGATGATTCATAAGTGCCAGTAATCCATGTTCTGGAAGTCTCACTACTTCTCCCTTGTAATACAATAAGAAGTCTCACAATACCCCAGTCCAACGCCGGCACCTCCACATCTTGTAATGCAATGCAGTTGGTCTGGTGTATGCTTTTGCTGTGTTCAGTGCCACATGAAAATGCTAGTGAAAACGTAACCATCAGAAAGGACATGATATTACTTAAGAGTATAGTTTGTGCCATGAACATTTTTGCGCATTTAAGCCCTTCCAGTGCAACATAAATATACCAAGTATTATTGCAGACTAAATAGAAGAACGAGAAACATGTATTCATAGCATTGCTAATTTATGGACTGAATAATCTTCAGCACTTGGCGTCCAAATATCAGACTCAAAAGACACAAGCAGCAAAATGTAGAGTTGTAATGCCAAAAGAGATTTCATTGAGCAGTTTAGTTGGTTGAGAGGCAAAAGCATTTTTAATCTGTCCATTGCATCAGTCATTGAGATAGTTTTGCAGTGTAACTGTCTCTCTTAGAATTACACTTAGTTTAATTCTGTTTCGAATGTTAAAATGGACATGTAACATAAAGAGTGATGAATCTAAGCTCACTCATTGACTGGGGTTAAGGGATGGTACTGATGATCTAACGGTGTTGTCCGTGACAGGTTGGGTATTAAATTTAGGTCTTTTGCAGTGCTGGTGGCTCACCACCTCCCCAACTATCTCCTCCCATGTTCTCCAACACACATCACAGCTTCTCAATGTTCTAACTATGGCCCGCGTATCCAGGCCTCTGACCAGATCTCCACAATCTTGCTTTCTTTAATTTGAACTACATCATAGACAATGTTTCTTCATCAAACTGCACACATAGCTATGGTTTTAATTTGTTTTATTTTGTGAATCCTCATAATCTGAATTATGGTGTTTTTAAAGCACTTTCTTCTTGGCCACCAGATGTTTATTTTCCTTCCTTAACCTGTCAGTACAGGACAATGTAGTCTCGGGATCCTGTCATCCTTATCATGCACAAAACTCATTTGTGCTTCCATCGGCATGGAGTCAAATCTGGTTATTCCTTTTCCAAATTGAATTCGGAAAGCTGGTTTTATCATTTGCAAACTGGTGTAGAGATACTTCATGAGAAACTTCCTTTAACTCCTTGATGTGCTTACGCCAGCAACCGAGATTTCACAGCTACGGGGTGAATATGTCAGCGTTACAGCATGGTAAACCTCTATTTCAGTGTGCAAATTTGATACCATGTTAGTCCACAAATCTATTATTGCATAATGTGTTACTCAGGTAGATAAACTGTGTCACAGGATGCAGTGTAGTATTCACATTGTTAATGGAAGGTGGAGGTTGAGCATTCCGAGTCTCACACCAATACATCACCCTCATCGGGTAGTATTCTAAGCAACTCTTTGCCAGCGATGGAGAGAATAGAAGTTGCCCTGTAGTGTCCCCAGTCTGATTTGTCTATTTTCCGTCTGTACAGATTGACAATACATGTATCCTTCAAATCTTATAGACAATATAATATTCCAATTGTAAGAGGTCTGACAATTCCTATTTTCACATTTAAGTGCACGTTAACCACATTTGAACCCAGGAAATCATGGGCATACTGCTTCAAAGTGCTATGTCTCTGAGGTTTGTCTGAACAATGCAATATTTCTATTGGGGGTCCTGATGTATAAAAGTGGTTGCCTTGTACTGGTTAGACAAACTTACAAAGTTTTATGGATATTATCAAAATGAAGAAATGCTATGAAACTGAGAAAAAATATTATTTTATAGGTATTCTGTAAATTATAAAGAACAAATAATAAAAAGTTCTTGACTTTAAAAAAATCACTCTGTCCAAAGTCTTATTTTTTGTGAATTCTTTTTCTCTAAAATATCCAGGCCTTGCACATAACTTGTTGCTATCTGCAAACTGCATCTGCAATATTTTAATTGAATGATTAGTAAATATTACATACAGTTATATTGCTCAGCTTAAGAGATAACAACCACTTTTACTTAGTTTTCCAGAAAACCTTTTGCTCTTTTCCCTTCCTTGACTTTTTTTATGTCCTCATGTTTTTTGTTATTTATTCGTTGGACACCTGGCCAATCAACCTAACTCGCACATCTTTGGACTGTATGCCACATGGTACCCTTTGATGATATTTTCTGCTGACAAGGAGTTAACGTGCAGATAACTCCAATACCTCTGCTGCCAGTCAGCTTGTTTGATGAGGCAGCACAGTGGTTAGCACTGCTGCCTCACAACGCCGGGGACCTGGGTTCGATTCCCGACTTGGGTCACTGTTTTTGATGGAATTTACACATTCTCCCCGTGGTTTTCCTTCCACAGTACAAAGATGTGCGTGTTAGGTAGATTGGCCATGCTAAATTGCCCCTTAGTTTCAGGGGGACTAGCTAGGGTAAATGTATGGGGATAGGACCTGGGTGAGATTGTGGTCGGTGCAGACTCGATGGGCCGAATGGCCTCCTTCTGCACTGTAGGGATTCTGTGATTCATTCTATTCTATGACATCCGGGGGGTGGGGGGGGATTTTCAACTGGGCTCTATCCAGTTATCTCCTAACAATGAACTTGGAGGTTGGGGCGCCTTCAATCTCCTCCATTGATGTCTAAGACCCATCAGATATAACTTCAAATGCCACTGTAAGTGGTTGAGCAGCACGCCTGCCTGTTTCGGATGAATTGTTGCTTAAATATGCACATGGGACTTTTATGCCAGTTGCATGGTCTTGAGGGCCAAATAGGATCTTTATCTTGTATTTTTTGTGGGACTAGGGCCTCACTACTGACCGGCTATGGGAGACTACTGAACCTCTACCCTACGACAACCAGTCAGCTGCGGCTGGACACCATAATGCTCAAAGCTCATCAGTAACAGTTAATTGAGGCCCAAATTCAAAATGGTTTGGATTTCTCATATCAGGTCAGTGTCAGTGGTGCAGCTGTTCTGCCAACTTTGGGCAGGATTTCCCAGCTGCGTTCACCCGAAGACTGGAAAGAGCCGCCCGAGGTCAAAGGAACTTTGTATGGTCCGCCTCCCCAATCCCTCCCCCCCCCCACCCCGCTACGATTCTCGCGGCAGGCGGGACGGGAAAACTCCATCCTTTGTGTCCAATTCAGGCAGAAGTCGAAAGTCCCGCACATCTCCTTCACTTGTTTCATATCAATCCTCTTGTTAAGAATTGGGAGGACCATTCTTTTTGTCACAGTCTCTTCCCGTGCCACTAACTACACTGTGTGCTATTGACTGGGTGGCATGGTGGCATAGTGGTTAGCGCTGCCCGTTTGTAGCACCAGGGACCCGGGTTTGATTCCCGGCTAAGGTGACTGAGTGGAGTTTGATTTTTTCCTGTGTCCGTGTGGGTTTCCTCTGGGTGCTCCAGTTTCCTCCCACAGTCCGAAAGACATGCTGGATAGGTGGATTGGCTATGCTAAATTGTCCCTTGGTGTCCCAAGTTGTGTAGGTTAGATGGATTAGCCATGAGAAATGTGTGGGGTTATATGGATGGGCGGGGTGGGGGGGATAGAGGGCCTGGATAAGATGTTCTGTCAGAGAGTGGGTGCAGAATCGATGGGCAGAATGGCCTCTCCTGCATTGTAGGGGATTCTATGATTCTATGCTATAAATGCTCCTTTCTGGCTCCTTTCCCAGGTTGAACCCTACAGTTGTCAGCCTCAGCACCCTTTTCAATTCTGAACTGAATGTTAAACCCCATATCCTGTCCAATACAAAGACTGTTTAATTCTACATTAGGCTTCTCCAAGCTTAACAGAACGCAGTCCCCACTAAAACCATTCTGAATGTTCTTCACACCCCGAGTCTTGACTATTTGAATATTTTCTCCATTATCCTATGTTAAAACTCCAAGTTATCTAAAATATTGTTCTGTCTATCTTGTCCTGGGTGAAAATTCACTTGCCCATCACCATCATTCTTAGAAAGGACTTTAAATCGAATAGTGGGGATGAGAAATCAGGTGAGGGAAGATTTGATAAATTAAAGAGAGAGGACAAGGCAAGACAGCAAGGTAGCAATAGGGAACTTATAAACTGAGTGTGGCAATAAGGGACAGGCTGCACAGACTTAAGTATGTGCCAGCAGATAAGACTAAAAGTTGTGAAAATAATAAATGGAATTAAATGCACTCTGTTTGAATGCACACAACATTTATAACAAGATAGGTGAATTGATGGCACAGATGAAAGTAAACAGATATAATTTAATTGTCTTCATAGAGATGTAGCTACAGGGTGACATAAGAACAAGGAGCAGGAGTAGGCCATCTGGCCCCTTGAGCCTGCTCCGCCATTGAATAAGATCATGGTTGATTTTTTCGTGGACCCAGCTCCACTTATCCGCCCGCTCACCATAACCCTTAATTCCTATTCAAAAATTTATCTATCCTTGCTTTAAAATCATTCAATGAGGTAGCCTCAACTGTTTTACTGGGCAGGAAATTCCACACATTCACAACCCTTTGGGTGAGGAAGTTCCTCCTCAACTCAGTCCTAAATCTGCTCCCCCTTACTTTGAAGCCATGCCCCCTAGTTCTAGTTTTACCCACCAGTGGAAATAACCTCCCTGCTTCCATCTTATCTATTCCCTTTATAATCTTACATGTTTCTCTAAAGTCTCCCCTCATTCTTCTGAATTTCAATGAGTATAGTCCCAGTCTACTCAGTCTTTTCTCATAAGCCAACCCTCTCAAACCTGAGAACTGACTGTTTAGGGGTCTGAGACATTTAGGAAAGATAGGCAAAATTTAAAAGGAGGTAGGTAGCACTGTATAGAAAGGATGAGATCAACATATTCGTGAAAGAGGGTCTTAGACCAGAAGATCTAAATGTAGAGTCAGTTTGGGTGGAGGTAAGAAAATAGCAAGGGGCAGAAAACATTGGTGGGAGTTCTTTATAGACCACCAAACAGTAGTGGTAATGTAGGGTAAAGTATAAATCAGGAATTTGGACGTGCATGTAACAAGGATAATAGACTCATCATGGAGATCTTCAATTATATTTAGACTGGTTAAATCTAATAGACCAAATTAGCACAAACGTGGAAGATAAATTTCTGGAATGTATACAAAATGGTTCCTAGAACATTGTATGTTAACGAGCCAACTAGAGAATGGCTTCTTTTTGATCTAGAATGGCTAATTAACAATTTCATTGTGGTGGCATTGGAAGCAGTTCAGAGGAGGTTCACTAGATTGATTCCAGGCAGGAAGGGGTTGACGTATGAGGAGAGATTCAACAGTTTGGGCTTCTACTTACTGGAATTTGACAGGATGAGGAGGGATCTGATCGAGGTATATAAAATTTTAAAAGGGATTGACAAAGTAAATGTAGACCAAATGTTTCCTCTTATGGGGCAATCTTGATCAAGAGGTCACAGGTATAGGTTGAGAGGCGGTAGAGTTAAACCGAGATGAGGAGGAACTACTTTGGGCGGCACGGTAGCACAGTGGTTAGCACTGCTGCTTCACAGCTCCAGCGACCTGGGTTCGATTCCCGGCTTGGGTCACTGTCTGTGTGGAGTTTGCACATTCTCCTCGTGTCTGCGTGGGTTTCCTCCGGGTGCTCCGGTTTCATCCCACAGTCCAAAGATGTGCGGGTTAGATTGATTGGCCATGCTAAAGTTGCCCCTTAGTGTCCTGAGATGTGCAGCTTAGAGGAATTAGTGGGTAAATATGTAGGGATATGGGGGTAGGGCCTGGGTGGGATTGTGGTCGGTACAGACTCGATGGGCCAAATGGCCTCTTTCTGTACTGTAGGGTTTCTATGATTTCTGTGATACTTCTCGCAGAGGGTGGTGAATTTGTGGAGCTCGCTGCCCCATAGCGCGGTGGAGTTTGGATTATTGATTGGTTTCAAGAAGAAGATAGATATATTTCTAATAAAAAAGGGGACAAAGTGAGATGGAGAACAGGTGGGGAGGTGGATTTGAGTCCAGGGAGAGATCAGCCATGATCTGATTGAATGGCAAAGCAGGCTCTAAGGGCTGAACTTGCCTACTTCTGCTTCTAATTGCTATGTTCTATGATTGGCCATGATAAATTGCCCCTTAGTGTCCAAAAGGTTAGATGGATTAACCATAGTAAATGTGTAGGTTTATGGGGAGAGGGTCTGGTTAAGATACTCTGTCAGAGAGTTGGTGCAGACTTGATGGGCTAAATGGCCTCCTTTTGCTCTGTAGGGGTTTTATGATTCTATTCTATGTTCCTACCTTTCAATGTAAAGGAGTCTCAAGGGAAGTTTGACCAAAATATGATGAAATTTACATTAAGTTTGAAAGTGATGTCGTTTAATCCAATACTAGGATCTTAAATCTACACAAAGGAAACTATTGAAGGCATGAGGGGCAAATTGGCTGTGGTAGATTGGGAAACTACATTGAAAGGTTTGACGGTAGACAGGCAATGGCTAGTATTTAAAAGAACTAATGCATGATTTACTACAAATTTACAATCCTTTGAGGCACAAAAACTCTACAGGAAAGGTTATCCAATCAATGCCAACAAGAGAAGGCACCAATTGTATTAGATTAAAGAAATTGGCTTATAAAGTTGCCAAAAAAATAATAAGTAAGCTTGATTATTGGAAAAATTTTAGAATTCAGCAAAGTAGAATTAAGAAACTGATAAAGGAAGAGAAAATTGAATATAAAAGTATGGACTAGCCAAAAACATCAAAGCAGACTTAATAAAACATCTATAGGCATTTAAAAAGGAAAAGAGAGTAGGTCCCGGGGTGTGTGGCATCCTGGATTATGCTGGCTGCTTTTCCAAGGAAGTGTAGATGGAGTCAATGACTGGGAGGCTGATTTGTGTGCTACGTTCACAACCCATAGAACCATAGAACCATAGAAAATTACAGCTCAGAAACAGGCCTTTTGGCCCTTCTTGTCTGTGCCGAACCATTTTTTGCCTAGTCCCACTGACCTGCACTTGGACCATATCCCTCCACACCCCTCTCATCCATGAACCCGTCCAAGTTTTTCTTAAATGTTAAAAGCATTAATTACTTTATCTGGCAGCTCATTCCACACTCCCACCACTCTCTGAGTGAAGAAGCCCCCCCTAATATTCCCTTTAAACTTTTCTCCTTTCACCCTTAACCCACGCCCTCTGGGTTTTTTTCTCCCCTAGCCTCCGTGGAAAAAGCCTGCTTGCATTCACTCTATCTATACCCATCAAAATCTTATACACCTCTATCAAATCTCCCCTCATTCTTCTACACTCCAGGGAATAAAGTCCCAACCTATTCAATCTCTCTATGTAACTCAGCTTCTCAAGTCTCGGCAACATTCTTGTGAACCTTCTCTGCACTCTTTCAACCTTATTTACCTCCTTCCTGTAACTAGGTGACCAAAACTGTACACAATACTCTAAACCCTTTGGAGTTTCTTGCGGTCTTGGTCAGAGCAGGAGCAGGTGTTCTCGTTGAATCGTACAAAGTTCTTACAGGGCTCAATCAGGTAAATGCAGGAAGGATGCAGAGTGTACAACACAGTGTAAGTGTGAATAAGTGAGAATAAGTGAGAAGCCATCTAGGACCAAGACGAAAAGGAATTTCTTCACTCAGCGGGTGCTGAATCTTTGGCATTCTGTATCCCAGAAGGCTGTGGAGGCTGAATCATTGTCTATATTTGGGATCAATAGATTTCTCGACATTAAAGATATAGAGGGATATGGGGATAGTGCAGGAAAATTGCATTGAGGTATGAGCCATGATCTAGTTGAATGGTGGAGCAGGCTTGAGGGGCCGAATGGCCTACTCCTGTTTCTATATTCGTAACACATTAAATTTAAAATCTTCATCCTTGTCTTTAAATCCCACCACAGTTATGCACCTTTGCATCTTCTCCAGCTCTGTATCCCCTCCTAACTACTTTGGGGTTGATTTTCAAGAGGGGCAGTGGGTGGAATTCTCCCGTTGTCCAGACAATGGCCTTAACAAAAGGGCTTATCCATTTTCATGGATGGGGCTTCTTTGGCTGCCAAGAACTAAAGTGAGCTAACAGACATCTAGCTGGCTATGTTGCTCTGAATCCAGTTCCAACGTGGGGAGGGTGTTCAAAAGGAGGACGTTTTTGTTAGCGAAAGATGGAAATTTAATAGGATTTGAGGACAATTATTGATAAGTGGCATAAAGTATCCAGTCAATGAAGTTGTACTTAATATTGCTTATCATTTACAGGAATGCATCCTGAAGGCACGGTTTTAACAAGTTGCAACAAATTGTTTCAATCTGCTATTTTGGAGTTGTGGAAAATTCTTGGCAGTTTATCTTCAACAGGGTATTGGGATGGTGCAGAGAAGATCAACAAAAATGATTATGGAACTTTGTGCTTCAGAAACTGGCCTTAGATAAGGAGAAAAAGATTGACACATTCTAGGATCAGAGAATCCTACAGCACAGTGGGGGACATTTGACCAATCACGCCCTTTATCCTTACCTGGTCAAGCTACATGTGCCTACAAATCCACAGCAATATGACTGCACTTAACTGCCCTCTGAAATGGCTTAGCAAGGCACGCGGACCAAGGGCAATTCAGGATGGGCAACAAGTGTTGGTCTTTCCAGAGACACCCACATCGCAAGAATGAATAAAGAAAAAAACACCTTTGTCAACTCTTTTATTTTTATTTATTCATTGGATGTGTGTGGTGCTGGCTAGACCAGCATTTATTGCCTATCCCTATTGCCCTTGAGTAGGTGCTGGTGGGTTGCCTTCTTGAACAGTTGATGTCCATATGGTGTAGGTACATCCACAGTGAGTTCCAGGATGTTGATCCAGTGACAATGAAGGGACAGCAATCTAGTTTCAAGGCAGGATGGTGTGTGACTTGGAGGGAACTTGGTTAGGTTGGTGGTGTTCACATGCATCTGCTGCCCCTTGCCCTTCTAAGTTGTTGATGTCCCGGATTTAGAGGGCATTGTTGAAAGAGCTTTGGTGAGTTGCTGCAGTGCATCTTGGAGATAGTACCCATTGCTGTTACTGTATGCCAGTGGTGAAGGGAGTGAATTTTCAAGGTGGTGGATGTGGGGCCATTTAGGTGGGCTGCTTTGTTCTGGATGGCGCTGAGTTTCTTGAGTGTTGTTGGAGCTGCACACACCTAGGCAAGTGGAGAGTATTCCATCTCACTCTTGATTTGTGCCTTGTAGCTGGTGCACAGGCTTTGGGGAGTCAAGGGAAGAGTAACTCGTCACAGAATTCTCAGCTTTTGAAATGCTGCTGTAGTCACTATACACACATATATATATATATACATATATATATGGCTGATCTTGGTAAGTTTCAGGTCAATTGTAACCCCATGATGTTGATAGTGGGGAATTCAGCGATGGTAATGCCATTGAATGTTAAGGGGAGATGGTTGCATTCTGTCTTGTTGGTGATGGTCATTGAATGGCAATTGTGTGGCACTAATCTTACTTGCCACTTTTTAGCTCAAGACTGAATATTGCCCAGGTATTGATGCCTATGGACACGAACTGATTCAATATCTGAGGAGTCATGAATGATACTGAACATTGTGCAATCATCAGTAAACATCCCCACTTCTGCCCTGAAGATCGAAGGAAGAGCATTGAAGCAGCAACTGAAGATGGTTGGGCCTAGGACACTATTCTGATGAAATCTTGCAGTGATGTCTTGGAACTGAAATGATTAACCTCTGATGACTGTCCTCCTTTGTGCCAAGTATGACTCCAACCAGCAGAGAGTTTTCTTCCTGATTCCCATTGACTCCAATTTTGCTCGGACTCCTTGATGCCACATTTGGTCAAATGCTGCCTTGATGTTAAGGGCAGTCACTCTCACCTCTTGAGTTCAGCCCTGTTGTCCCTGTTTGAACCAAAGTTGTAATGAGGTCAGGAGCTGAGTGGCCTTGGTAGAACCCAAGCTGAGCATCAGTGAACAGATTATTGCGGAGTAAGTGCCATTTGACTGCACTGCTGATGACACCTACAATCACTTTGCTGATGACCGAGTTGACTGATGGGTCAGTAATTGACTGGCTTGGATTTGTCCTGCATTTTGTGTACAGGACATGCCTGGGAAATTTTCCACAATGCCAGTGTTGTAGCTGTACGGGAACAGCTTGGCTAGGGATATACCTAGCTCTGGAGCACCAATCTTCAGTGCCATGTCAGCACCCTTTCAGTATCCAGTGCCTTCAGCCATTTCTTGATAACACCTGAAGTGAATCAATCTGGCTGAAGACTGATGTCTGCGATGTTGCCTCCACAGGTGGCCGAGATAGATCATTCACTTGCCACAGCTGGCTGAAGATCGTTGCAAATATTTCAGCCTTGTCTTTCGCACTGATGTGCTGGGCTCCCCCATTATCGAGAATGGGAATATTTGTAGAGCTTCCGCCTCCAGTTAGTTGTTTAATTGACCACCATCATTCGCAGCTGGAGGCGGCAGGATTGCAGAGCTTAGATCTGAACCATTGGTTGTGGATTGTTTAGCTCTGTCTGTTGTATGCTGCTTCTACTGTTTGGCATTGAAGTGGTCCTGTTTTGTAGTTTCACCAGGTTGACATCATTTTTAGTATGCCGGGTGCTGATTCGAGCATGCCCTCCTGCACTCTACATTGAACCAGGTTTGATCCTCTGACTTGCTGGTAGTAGTAGGAAGTGGGAGGGGGGGGGGGGGGGGGGGCGCGCTATGCTGGGCCATGAGGATACAGATTGTTGTTGTAAGCAATTCTGTTGCTGATTCCCACAGTGCCTATAATTAATTGTTGCAATTGTTTTTGAATGGCAGTAAAACTGATGACAAAAGGAAGCATTGCATTTGCAGTAATTATACCCCCTGTGCGACACTCCGGCATCTGTTCGGGTACACTAAGGCTGAATTTAGCATGGCCAATGCACTTAAGCTGCACATCTTTCAGACTAAGGGAGGAAACCGGAGCACCCGGAGGAAAGCCACGCAGACACGGGGAAAACATGTAGACTCCGCACAGACAGTGGCCCAAGCTAGGAATTGAACCCGGATCCCTGGTGCTGCAAGGCAGCAGCGCTAACCACTGTGCCACCTTGCTGCCTGTGCCAAGTTATTGACCTGTTCGAGATCGATACAATCCAGCATGCTGGTGGTGCTGCACAATCCAATGGAAGATATCCTCAATGGAAAAGCTGGGTTTACTTGGGACGCTTTGCTTCCTGCACAAGGGGCTTAATTACTGCATTACTGCAGATGCAATGCTTCCTTTTGTCACCAGCCATTCGAAAACAATTGCAGTTGTCTCCAAGTGCGGGATTCAAGTTCACGTGCCCTGGCTGTGTATAAAATTTTGGAGTGCCAATAATTAATTGTTGTTTTACTTCCCCTATGTAAGCGATTTACTGCAGTGTTTAACCTGTGTTGGATATTGCGGCAGGAATGCCTCCGAGATGATAACATATAAAATAAATGGCAGAACCATCAGGAACATAGACACACAGAGAAATCTGGGAGTGCAGGTCCACAGATCCTTAAAAGTGGCAGCACAGATGGAAAAGGTGGTGAAGAAAGCATATGACATGCTTGCCTTCATCAGACGGGCATTGAGTATAAAAGTTGGCAAATTATGTTACAGTTGTATAAAACGTTGGTTAGGCCACATTTGGAATACCACCAGAAGGACGTGGAAGCTTTGGAGGGAGTACAGAAAAGGTTTACCAGGATGTTGCCTGGTATGGAGGGTATTAGCTATGAGGAGAGATTGAATAAACTGGGATTGTTCTCCCTGGAAAGGCGGATGCTGAGGGGCGACCTGATAGAAGTTTATAAAATTATGAGGGGTATAGATAGGGTGAACAGTTGGAAGCTTTTTCCCAGGGCAGAAATGACAATTACGAGGGGGCACAAGTTCAAGATAAGGGGGAGGAAAGGTTCAGTGGAGAAGTGCAGGGGAAGTTTTTTACACATAGGGTGGTGGTATAGAGGGATATAAGCAATTGGTCTAGATAGGTAAATGTGATCAGCGAAGGCTTGGAGGGCCAAAGGGCCTGTTCCTAGGCTGTATTGTTCTTTGTTCTTATAATATGTAGAACTTTATTCCACATCAAATCAATGGGAAAAAGAATAACCTTATCTAACTCTTTTCATGCTTGCAATTTAATAATTCTTTTCATTACTTGAAAATTAACAGACAATTATTTAATAAATCCTGTTTAAAGAATGTAATAATCTGGAATAATATTTGCTGTTTGAATATATTGTACATTTGTTCCACTGAAGGACTTTATGATGGACTTACTCCCAAGCTCTGTGATGACCCTGTTAGATAGGTCCCCTCCACAAGGCCACTGTCTAGATCTGGTGGATCATCCACCACAGAAGAACTTGATGTTGACCCAACAGACCACACAGAGATTGGAGGACTCAAAGGAATCTTGAAGGCTAACATCCTGGAGCTGTGAGAGAGACCGTTGCTGGTTCCTTGCCATTGCACAGATAAATGGGGGAGACAACTCTCCTCTATCAACTGCATAACATTGCACAAATTATGGGCGTTACTAGACCACACAATGTCAAAAGAAGTTCCAATGACCTAAGGAAGGAGAAATGTGACCTACCCCAGTGTACTTTGGTTATGGGGAATAGTTGTTGAAAGACCAACACCTGTCAATAGCAGCTGGTTCTTTCTCAGACCTTTACAACTTGTATTTCAGTGGAGTATCCTTCTATACATGTAGAACATTGCTGTTTCTTGGTGGCACAATGTAGAGTCTGGACTTTTGTACCCTTTGGGTTGCTGGACAAGCCCAAACCACCTTTTATTCCTACAATATGTTTCAGTCTCCCACAACAAAATGACAATGTCCATTTTTTCATACAATTGTTTATGAACCTTCACCTCTGTCACTTCGCCCTTGAATCTTTGGGTGCTCCTCTTGGGTAGAGCTTGACCTGCACCGGAAGCATGCCAATGAAGATCCAGCCTTAAATTTGGTTGAACCTCTCCAAAGGGCATTGCTGGCACTTCCAGCATTTATTGGGTATCCCTAATTACCCTCAAGAAGCTGGTAGGGGGCTGCCTTCTCGAACTGTAAGAAGTCTCACAACACCAGGTTAAAGTCCAACAGGTTTATTTGGTAGCAAAAGCCACCAAATAAACCTGTTGGACTTTAACCTGGTGTTGTGAGACTTCTTACTGTGTTTACCCCAGTCCAACGCTGGCATCTCCACATCATGACTATTCTCGAACTGTTACAGTCACTGTGCCATTAGCAAGGGGTACAAGGATTTTGAACCATCCACAAATGGCGATATATTTCCCTAAGTCAGGATGATAGGCAACTTGAAGGGGAACTTTCAGGTGGTGATTTGAATACCTGTTGCCCTTGTTCTAATCTGTAGAGTTTACAAAGGGTTTGGGAGGTGCTGTTGAAGATGCATTAACAGATGTAATTCTGAGGACTGGAGAATTTGTTAGAAAAATGGAAATAGAAACACTTCAATCAATTAGGGGTGGCATGGTGGCACAGTGGTTAGCACTGCTACCTCACAGTGCCAGAGACTCAGGTGCGATTCCCGGCTTGGGTAACTGTAAGTGTAGAGTTTGCACACTCTCCCCGTATCTGCGTGGATTTCCTCTGGGTGCTCTGGTTTCCTCCCACAGTCCAAAGATGTGTGGGTTAGGTGGATTGGCTTTGCTAAATTGCCTTTGGTGTCAGGGGACTACTTGAGGTAAAGGCATGGGGTTATGGGGATAGGGCCTGGGTGGAATTGTGGTCGGTGCAGACTCGATGGGCCAAATGGCCTCCTTCTGCACTGTAGGAATTCTATGATTCTAATTTTGGACAAGTGTGCTTTTCTGGTTTCATAGTTGGATGTTAAGTTTTCAACCATGAGGCTGGCTGATTCAAATTTTCACTTTAAGTAAGCTGCAGCCTATCCAGCTGCTGAATAGCTACCAGCTTTGGATGGATGTTAACTGGAGTCCGATGCAAAGAGACTTTCACACCCATTGCTTCAAACCAATGAAAGACAGATGGAGACTATCCCTCTGGCCAGGGCGTGATTGCAGGCAATTTGAACTGTGCATGAACTGCGTGCTTATACAATAACACTGTTTTGAAACATGGTGAGTTATAAGGGCCAATTTTTCTCATCCTTGTGGCCAAGGAACTGAGCCCTTTCCAGGCACGGAGGTTAGGAAGAAGGGGCAGAAATGGGGATTTCTAGGCCCCACCTCTTTCACAACGGTTTAGGATCTCTGGTGTTCTCCCAGTGGCTGAAGCAAGTGACTCGTTATAAATTTGGTTGAGGTTCCCCATAGGCGTTGTTCCTTAAAATTGGCAAGAGGGGGTCTGTATGAGTAATAGTCTTTCTGATCAACTGAAAATATTTATCACTTCAACCACTGAAAGCAAAAGTCTTAGCACACACTCCCTGAAAACGATTCATGTTAAAATGTCTTTCTTCCTTTCAAACGATGCATCTTCCTTTGTATATTATTTTCACTTCTCTATCTACTCCAAACAAATGTGCACCAATTCTGCCCTCGACATGAGAGAAAAAAAAATCAAGCCAATGAGGTTACTGAACAAAGCATAAAGGCAGAATTCATCAGAGATTGTCAGAGGTAATAGTTAACATGAAGCCACAGTTGAACATTCTTTTCAAGAGACAAACTTTTACTTGCAGCAGCATGGGATAGAAGATGGACTCCAGATTTCAATGAAAGGAAGTAGTTTAGGGAAGCACGGTGACACAGTGGTTAGCACTACTGCCTCACAGTGCCAGGGACCCAGATTTGATTCCGGCCTTGTGATTGGCTGTGCGGAGTCTGCACATTCGCCCCGTGTCTGCATGGGTTTCCTCCGGGTGCTCCAGTTTCCTCCCACCCTCCAAAGATGTGCTGGCTGGGTGAATTGTTGCTGATAAATTGTCCCCAAGTCTCCCAAGATGTGTCGGTTAGAGGGATTGGCAGGGTAAACGCATGGGGTTATGTGCATAGGCTCTGGGTGGAGTACTCTGTCGGAGAGTTGGATGGGTGAATGGCACTGTAGGAATTCTATGATTCCACGATGCTAGTTTCGGGATCATAATTTTAAAATGAAGTAAGCAATTAACTAAACGACTATATACCATCAATTTGAGCTGCAAAGTATACTGGAACATTCAGCTGCAATCCTTGTTTCAAGAGAAAATCCACAACATTAAAGAATGTTTAAATTAGGTTTTACTGCACTTAATCTACATTTAGGTAGCCTTTCTCATGTCCTAAAATGGTCTGAGACTTTTGCAAGGGGTGCAGTGGACATTCAGTCGGAAGATGTGGGAAGGAAATTGAAAGTATATTCAAAGTGGTAGGGTTTGAGGATAGGTTGAAAGTGGGAATTTGAGTAGGGGAAATATAAAAACTGATAGTAAAAGTTTTTACACATATATACAAAGGAAAAGAGTAGCTAAAGTAAATGTTGGACCCTTAGAAGACGAGAAGGGGGATTTAATAATGGGAAACGAGGAAATGGCTGAGGCCTTAAACAAGTTTTTTTGTGTCGGTCTTCACGGTAGAGGACACAAATAGCTTACCGAAAATTGATGGTCGTGGGACTGTAGGGGGTGAGGTCCTTAAAACGATTACTATTACACTGAAGTAGTGCTTGGTAGGCTAATGGGACTAAAGGTAGACAAGTCCCCGGGCCCAGATGGAATGCATCCCAGGGTACTGAAAGATTTGGCAGAAGTAATAGCAGATGCGTTGGTTGTAATTTATCAAAATTCGTTGGACTCTGGGGAAGTGCCGGCTGATTGGAAAACAGCTAATGTGACGTCACTGTTTACAGGCCGGTTAGCTTAAGTCCGTAGTTGGGAAATTCCTGGAATCCATCATTAAAGAAGAAATAGCAGGACACCTGTAAAAAAATCGTTCGATCAAGCAGACGCAGCATGGATTCATGAAGGGAAAGTCATGTTTGACAAATTTATTTGTCAAGAGTTCAGTGGATTTTTATGAAGATGTAACGAGTGCAGTTGACAGAGGGGAACCGGTGGATGTGGTGTTTTTGGATTTCCAGAAGGCGTTCGATAAGGTGCCTCACAAAAGGTTGCTGCTGAAGATTAGGGTACACGGAGTGGGGGGTAAAGTGTTAGCGTGGATTGAGGATTGGCTATCTAACAGGAAGCAGAGAGTCGGAATAAATGGGTGCTTTTCTGGTTGGCAGTTGGTGGCTAGTGGCGTGCTGCAGGGATCAGTGCTGGGGCCTCAACTGTTTACCATATACATAGATGATCTGGAGGAGGGGACCGAGTGTAGGGTAACAAAGTTTGCGGATGATACAAAGATGAGTGGGAAAGCGAATTGCGTGGAGGATGCGGAAAGTCTGCAGAGAGATTTGGATAGGCTAAGTGAGTGGGCGAGGATCTGGCAGAAGGAGTATAACGTTGACAAGTGTGAGGTGATCCACTTTGAAAGGAATAATAGTAAAATGGACTATTATTTAAATGGTGAAAAATTACAACATGCTACTGTGCAGAGGGACCTGGGGGTCCTTGTGCATGAATTGCAAAAACTCAGTTTGCAGGTGCAGCAGGTGATCAAGAAGGCAAATGGAATGTTGGCCTTTATTGCGAAGGGGATGGAGTCTAAAAGCAGGGAGGTCTTGCTGCAATTGTATAAGGTACTGGTGAGGCCGCAACGAGAGTAGTGTGTGCAATTTTGGTCCCCTTATTTGCAGAAGGATGTATTGGCCTTGGAGGGAGTACAGAGAAGGTTCACCAGGTTGATACCGGAGATGAGGGGGGAGGGGGGAGGAGAGATTGAGTAGATTGGGCCTGTACTCGTTGGAGTTTAGAAGGCTGAGGGGAGATCTTATAGAGACATATAAGATAATGAAGGGGCTAGACAGGGTAGAGGCAGAGAGATTCTTTCCACTTAGAAAGGAAACAAGAACTAGAGGACACAGCCTCAAAATAAGGGGGAGTCAGTTTAGGACAGGGTTGAGGAGGAACCCCTTCTCTCAGAGGGTAGTGAATCTCTGGAATTCTCTTCCCATTGAAGCAGTGGAGGCTACCTCGTTAAATATGGTTAAATCACAGGTAGATAGATTTCTGATCAATAAGGGAATTAAGGGTTATGGTGAGTGGGCAGGTAAGTGGAACTAAACCACTATCAGATCAGCCATGATCTTACTGAATGGCGGGGCAGGCTCGAGGGGCTAGATGGCCTACTCCTGCTCCTATTTCTTATGTTCTTATGTAATGATCGGCAAATGATGTAATTCATATGCTGGGCATAAAATTGGGGGTGTGGGGAGGGGAAGCAGTGGGGTCTGTGGCACAAATGGGTGGTGAAGATAAAGAAATTATGCATTAGGCCATAGTTGGAAGGATACATTGTGAACTACAATGATGGATTGGCAAGAGTTCAGAAGAACGCTGGAGCAATGCCATGAAAGAGTTTGAAAACAAGACCAAGTGTTTTCATAACAGCATAGAGGAGGCCATTTGTCCCCTTGTGCTTTTTGCTGGCTCTTGAAAAGTGTTATTGAAGTAGGCCCTCACTTTTCCCATTGTCCTGGAAATATTTATTTGCAAGCATATATCCGAAGCTTTTTGGAAGTTATTTATTGAATCTGCTTCTACCACCTTTTTCAGACAACGCGTTCCAGATCATAACTCACTGCTTTTAAAAAACAATGCTTCATCTCTCCTCTGGCTCCATTTGCTCTTTGCTTACCGACCCAACTGCATGAGCTGTTCTGGAATATTAATGATGCCCTATTATTAATATCTGTCGGCTCACTCATTGCTGACACTGGGTAGGGGACCCAAATATTCAATTACTTAACACATTTAAGGGGACGTTAGAGGGGTACATGAGGCTCGCGTGGAGAATAGACATTTTGAAGGCCACCCATTGACAGAAGGTACTGTTTAGATGCAGAGTAGACACATTCCCATGAGGAAAAGAAAGGCCTCCAAAGATAAATCATCCCAGATGAAAGGTAGATGAAGGGATGTTAAGACAACTGTAAGATTCATAATAGTGCGGACAGCCAATTTGAACGCAGAACAGATGGGATAAAGTGAATATTAGACAAAGAGAGAGTACAATAATAGACCAATAGCGAACATAAAAAGGAGACTAAAAGTATTTTATGAACACACAACAGGATAATCAATGCCAGGGTGGAGTGATAGGGACCAAAGAGGAGACAACCTCGTTGAGAGTGAGGCGCAGTTGCAGTAGAAACTGAATACTTTGCATCTGTCTTCACTGGAGAAGAGAATTCTGCCAATATAGCAGTAAAACAAGAGGTGGGTATAGGTAGGATAAAAAGAAACGAGAGAGGAGTTATTCAAAAGGGGTCAGTCCTCAATGTGGGAAAAGTCACTCAAATTGGATGGGATAAATCCTAGTGTACTGAAGGAAGCAAAGAGTGGAAATTGTGGTAACAATCTTACATCACATTAGACATGGTGGTGGTGGGATGAGAGGAGGGGGTGCAGTTCAGTTGGGAGTGTTGTGGTGCCAGGCAGCTGGAGCAGTGCAAAGTTGTACTCTTTTTCAAGAACAGGGATAAACATGGTAATTATAAGCTAGCCATCTTAAAGCCAATGGTGGTGAAACTTGGAGAGAAGTATTTGGGCCAAAATGAATTGCTATTTATAGAAACATAGAAACTAGAAGCAGGAGTAGGCCATTCGGCCCTTCAAGCATGCTCTGCCATTCATTTTGAGCATCAAATTCAATATCCTGATCCTATCTTCCCCCCATATCCCTTTAGCCCCAAGAGCTGTATCTAATTTCTTCTTGAAATCAGGCAACTTTTTGGCCTCAACTACTTTTTGTAAAAGTATGGTAATTAAAAGCAAACAGATCAAGTTTGACCAACTTGATTGGAAAAGTAATGGAGAGGATTGATGAGAATAATGCAGCTGATGTCGTGTGTGTGAACTTTAAAAAGACATTTGACAAAATGCCACATGATAGTCATGTTAGCAAGCTCATGGCACATGGGATTGAAATGAGACACACAACATGGATTCAAAAGTGGCTAAGGGACAGAATGTGACAAGTAGTGAACAGTTCTTTTTCAGATTGGACAGAGTTTTGTTCCTCAGGGGTTGGTTCTGGGGACAATTGCTCCTTTTGACACATTAATGACTACATTTTGGTGTACAGGATACGACTTCACAACTTGCAGATGATATGAAACTCAGAAATGTAGTATAGTAATAGATGTCAGGAGGACATAGGGCCAACTAAATGGGCAGACATGGAGCAGGTACTGTAGCACTGCTGCCTCACAGTGCCAGGGATCTGGGTTTGATTCCCAGCTTGGCTCACTGTCAATGTGAGGTTGCATGTTCTCCCAGTGTCTGCGTGTGTTCCCTCCAGGTGCTCCAGTTTCCTCCCACAATCAGAACAACATGTTGGTTGGGTGGCATTGGCTATGCTAAATTTTCCCTCCATGTACCCGACTAGGCACCGGAGTATGTGGCGACTTGGGGCTTTTCACAGTAACTTCATTGCAATGTTAATGTAAGTCTACTTGTGACATTAATAAATAAACTTAAACTATAAATGTGAAATGATGCATTTTGGTAAGAAAAATGAGGAGACGCAATGTAAATTGTACAATTTTCATTTAAAAATTAAAAATGCAGGAACAGAGACACCAAAGTTTGAAAGTGACATAACAGCCTTCTCAAGTTAAATAAGCATGTGGGATCCTTAGCTCTTTATTAAATAAAGGAATATAACACAAAAAAGTTATTGTAAACATCTTGAACACTGGTTAGGTCTCAGCTAGAGCATTATGTTCAGCTCAGGACACTTCACTTCAGCAAGGGTAGAGGTCTTAGAGGCTGTAGAATGAATTCACATAGTCGTGGCAGACATTATAACACTTCAGTTGTATTGAGAGTTCTGGACAGGGGAGGGGGCAAACCTGAATTCCCATATTTTCTCACTACCTGTCCGTAAGCAGTGGTGGGTACTTTAATTTTTGAAATAGACTGTGGTGTGTTTCCCCAACCCCACCATTTGTGAGGTCAATTTTTAAAGTGACTCACAGCAAACTCTCTTTAGGTTTAAATCAGAAGTATAATTTATGCATGCATTCAAACCCAAAGGGATGGTTTCAATTTCATACACAAAAGCCCACAATAAGAAGATAGGAAAGAGGTGTTTTTACAACTATGAAAAACTTAAAAGAAAAAGAACCAGTGATATGGATGCCAGTTTACATGATTAGCAGAGTCCAGAAAGTTAGAGTTTCTTCATGTAGGAGTTATAGCTCAGGCAGGTTCAGCTAACTGAATCAGGAGTTACAGAATTCCATTAAAGTTGATAATGATGCAGTGAGAGGAGGTTAGCATACAGACACTTGCTGTGGAAATTTGCAGCTCCCCACACCCCCCGCCCTTTGGGCTCCTCTCTTTGGAAGATCCACTGGCATGAGGGCAGGAAATTCCCTGCCATGGTCTGTTCAACAGGCAATGCCAGGAATCTTCTAGAGAAACAAGCTCCAAAGAGATGTAGGCTGTTGGTCAGCCTGGAGTCCTGCTGTGGTGTTCCAGAGTGCAGGCTAAAGAGCAGATCGAGTTGAAAGTTTTGAACAGTAATATTAAAACTTTCCAAAGGCTGGAATCTTAGGTCACATGATGTTGCCCATTCATGAGTCAGTTGCAGGCAAACATGCAGTTTCTGTGCCTCTGGTGAATTTCCATTTTTCACCTGAAGAGATAAATGGTGAGTATGAATACCTCTGCAGGTACAACGTGTTTTGATGGCTCGACCTTTGTTATAGGAGCAGGCTGGGGAGACAGATCATCTGCTTACCTTTGGGTTAATTGATCATAATGTGCCCCTCACAATGAAAGGTGCGAGATTCCTCAAGGATGAGGGTTGAGCTTCTGTCCTGTAACTGCTGTTGGAAAGTTCCAGAAACTAGCTAACTCATGTGACCTGTAGCAGCCATATTTTTGGTTCAGCAAAGTAATAAGTAAGCAAAAAGATAAGCTTCGATAGAAGCATCTTCACGCCTTAGGGAAATGAAAGGAGAGATTGAAGAAGTCGTGTTCTCCTTAAAGCAAAGGAAATTAAGAGGTTTGATAGAGGTGTTAGAAATCATTAGTGATTTGATTAACTAAAGAAGAAATTATTTCCAGTGCTAGGGTTGATAACCAGAAGACAGGGTTGATAGACACAAGAAACAGAGCGGAGAAACATTTTTACAGTGATTTATGATTTGGACTATAGTCACGAAGAACTATTGGAAGCAGATTCAATAATAACATGCATTACATAACACTTTTACGGTAAAACACCCAAGGTGGTTGACAGAACTGTTCATAAAATTTAACAATGAGCCACACAACAATATATTAGGGCAGAGGACCAAAATTTTGATCGAAGAGTTAGGTTTCAGGCAGTATATTAAATGAGGACACAGAAGTTGAACGATGCTGTGGCGTAGGGAGGGTGTTCCAGAGCTTGGGGCCTTAGCCAGCTGGACACATGACCACCAATACTGGAATGATAAAAATTGACGCTGTGCAACTGAGGGAAGTGCAGATACCGTGGGACGAGGGGTTTTGGGGGAGTTTATAAAGAAAGGGAGGAGAGAGGTAGATGTAAATTTTAAAATTGAGATTTTGTCTCAAATCGGTAGCCAATGTAGGTGAACGAGCAAAGGATCACCGGGACCAGCAGCAGATTTTTGGATGACTTTCATAGAATCCCTACAGTGCAGGAGGCCAGTTGGCCCTTCGAGCCTGCACCGACAACAATTCCACCCAAACCCTATCCCTGTAATCCCACATTTACCCTGCTAATCCCCCTGAAAGTAATGGGCAATTTAGCATTGCCAATCCACCTAACCCACACATCTTTGGGCTGTGGGAAAAGACCGGAGCACCCAAAGGAAACCCACACAGACATGGGGAGAATGTGCAAACTCCACACAGTCACCCAAGGCCAGAATTGGACCCGGATCCCTGGTGCTGCGAGGCAGCAGTGCTAACCACTGCGTCACCAGGCCGACTTTATGGAGGGCGGAAGTCAGGAAGCGTGTTGGAATGGCCAAGTCTGGAAGTAAAGGCATAGCTGAGATTTCAGCAGCAGATGAACTGACAGTGAGGCAGATGCAGAGTCAGGCAGTGATAGGGATGTGGACAGAAATTGGTAACATTCCAGAGAACGGGTTAAAGCACAGCAGAGTGGGACCAATTAGGTAGTTAAATCATGATGGGCTGAATGGCCTCATTCAGTGCTGTAAATTCTGCATCATTCTCTGATCTCTGCTAAAATGGAAATTCAGCCTCAGTGTCTCCTGGTAATCTGCTATTACTTTGAAAATAATAACTATGGTTGACCTGAAATCTGATTAATATGTTAAGATAGTTGACAGCACATTCTCAAAATACACTGCACAGATAAGTCATCAACTTCATCATTCAATAAATGTTACAATGGCTGTAAAATAAGACATCTTCCCAGATTTCACAGACATCACCAGCAGTCTCCACGTTGTCCTTCGATTATAAACATTGAAAATGATGCAAGGTTACATTTCTTATTTACTTCTGATCCACTAAAACATTGTCGCTGACAATGGAGTGAAATCAACAGCGCTAATATTCTACAGGTCTACATGCTTTTTAACTGTAGTAGTCGAAGAAAATCAGTTATTTCTTCATACCTATGTAACTTGATTTCAAAAGGATTGTGGACCAGTGGGAGACAATAAAGTGGTTAAAAGTTCTCATTTTTTGACCCCACTTCTGACATTTGGGACCATTTAATGAAGACATACCTTAGAAGAGTTATAGCTTTCATTTCATGGAAGTGAATTATCACATCGCTGTGCATGGTGCAATTAAATTCCATCTAATTTATGGATTGGAGATTATTTTTAAAACTGCACATTGGATACAGAAAATATTATTTTGATTTGATTTATTATTGTCACATGTATTAGTGTACAGTGAAAAGTATTATTTCTTGCACGTTATACAGACAAAACATACTGTACATAGAGAAGGAAAGGAGAGGGTGCAGAATGCGGTGTTAGTCATAGCTTGGGTGCAGAGAAAGATCAACTTAATGTGAGGTAGGTCCATTCAAAAGTCTGACGGCAGCAGGGAAGGAGCTGTCGCTTAGTATTGTGACTCTCTTGCAATTATTGAACATACAACCTACCAAATTATGTTAATTATTAGCACTTTCAGACATTAAGAGTTACTTAGAATATTTTTCTTAAGTTGAGAAAAGCAAATTAGACTCATCAGATTGTTTCCTTTAATTTTAATTGCTGTAAATAGGGTCTCACTTGCTTCATTTTTTTAATGCTCTGCAATGGTGGGCGGTCTGGTTCTTTGCCCAGTTTATCGGATTATAGAAACCCTACAATGCTGAAGCAGGGTTCACAACATTTGGTGCTGAGGAGGCAGAGATGCCAGGGGTGAGGGATACCTGAAGAAGCTCGTGGGAGATCTTGCATCTAGAACTGCTGGTGGCAAAATTAGAAGGGGTTAAAAATGAGACTTCCTCCAAAGGTTGCACTCCATCTTATAGCAGCAGTTGGTTTTCCAGTCCTCAACTCTGGGCACACATCTCTGCTCAGGACTACAGTTGCGACATGAACCTCCAGATACAAGTGGATCACATCAGTTGGAATGCAATTTAAGTGTGCTCTCTCTGACCTTATTCCCTAATCAAACAAAAAAAAATCTTCCGAAGGGTTATCCAGGTGCGAAACGTTGGGCTCTATTCTCTCTCCACAGATGCTATGATATGGAGATGCCAGCGTTGGACTGCGGTGGACACAGTAAGTCTCACATCACCAGGTCAAAGTCCAACAGGTTTATTTGGAATCACGAACTTTCGGAGCACTGCTCCTTCATCAGGTGAGTGAAGGAGCATTGCTCCGAAAGCTCGTGATTCCAAATAAACCTGTTGGACTTTAACCTGGTGTTGGGAGACTTCCACAGATGCTGACAGACCTGCTGAGATTTTCCAGCATTTCCTGTTTTTGTGTTGAAAAAAAAAATGGCCATGACTTTGGCATACCTATTGGAAATCCAGTTTTAAAAAAATGCCCACCTATCTGGTGTCCCATTATAGTGCTGCTCTACAGGCCCATATTGGCTTCCACTTCATAGGCTCAAATGTTAACCATAACTGCATGTACTTATTGGACAAACATAGTACTCACTTTGCTTCAAGTATTTTTATATCTCAATATGGAACTGACATAAAAGATTAAATCCACATTTGAGAGTTACCCATTGTTATAATAATCAGTGAAAACTGTTTCCAATCCTGAACTGAAGAGAACTTGATTCAGGAATACATTACAATATCTGCTGCCAACCGTTCTAGTGCTGACATAAAGAATGGACAGAAATCAGCCCAACTAGTTCTATTTTTAAAATGGAGAACAACAAAATTAATTCACTGGAAAAACAAATTCTATACTGTATTCCATTCAACAATTTTGTTGCTTGCATATTAAATGAAACAATCAAGTAGTTCAGGAAAAATAACATTAATAGTTGGTAATATATTTAAACATCGAGAAGTTTTGCAATCTTTATTAAGTAGCATTAAGTTTTCTTCAACTCCCAATGACATTCCAACCTTTGGGTGAATCTCCCCAGGTTGCTGTTGCACCTACGGAGTTCACCTCAAAGAATGCTTCTGGCGCCGTTGCATTTGCAGATGCAATTTTGGTAAAACCAGAATAGATTCCTTTACTTAGCAGGTGCATGCCATACTTTTAAATGTGTAGACTGGGTTGTCACGTCTATGTCGAGATGAGGTGGACATGGGAAATGATGTGTCAATAACGCAGGGCTTCTCCCCCAGCACTGGCAGACACATGACATGGAAGAGCTGCTAAGATTGTCGAATAAACCCTTCTCCTTGTTAATCCATTGTCGTCAGTCTCTACAACCTAGCAACTTCTACAAAAGGCAAGAAGTGCTGAAAGGGGGGGTGGGGGGTGCAGTGTCCAAATACTGATTTATACATAAAATACACAATGGTAAATTGGACACACTTAAAAACAAAACTTGAGATCAAGGTGCTTCTACGAAATATACCCGAGTTTGATTATTGTCATATATCACAGAGGAAATTGGTGACCCCAGACATAAAAAGAATGGATGTCAAATATGCTAATGTCCTTTTGTCTAAACATAGAGGGCAGGATTTTACAACCTCACCCCTCCCGAAATTGTAAAATCCTGTCCAAGGTCACTAGACCTTTCCATGTTCCACCCATCGCCTGCTCCCATTTCCCGTGGTGGGCAGGGCGGTAAAATTCAGGCAAGATTCTTTTTTCAACATTTTGCACCCGGTGTAGCATCAGCAATTCCTGTGTCAAGTTAGTGTATAATCACCGCAGGTAACATTGATAAATTAGTCCATTTGTGATTCAACCACTGTGCACTTGATTAATTTGGCTTCTTGATAGTCCGTTTTGTAGTCAACAGATTGGGATGAATTTATTGCGTCCAGACCATTGCCAATCTTAGTGGATTGGCAGCTTGGGAGGTACACAAGGCAAGTTTGGTGAACACCCAATTTCCAATTTTGGTTTATCATATTACAGAGAAACAAGTGCCGGGAAGGGATAAAAGGTTTGATTCAATTGGTGGGCCTTGCGAACGCACAAAAATCTACTTAAGCTTGGTTTAAAACAAAGTGCTGGAAAAACTCAGATGCTGCCACGATTGCTAATGTTTCAAGTTGATCGATTCTTCGGACCATCTTCAGCTATTTCAGATTTCCAGCATCCACAGTACCTTGTTCTCATTCTTTGCTCTTGCGCTGAAGATGTGACAACTCGGCACAAAATCCCGACAACACGGAGAAATATTCCACAAACACGTGAGTATTAGTCAAATTTTATTTATCTGAAAAAAACCTACAGTACATTTCATATAAATTAACAGACCTTGAAAAGAAACTCCAAATAGAAATACTAAATACAGTATTGCACTTGGCGATTTTAACAGACTATTGTCAACTTACAGCATGTTACAAATATAAGTTATCCTGACACAATAGAATCTAAAATCGACATGCTGTTATATAACTACATTTAAATAATTTAATACATTGTCTTATGAACAGCAATAAGACACCAAATTTACATTTAAAACACAAAAAACTGAAGTGTACAGATAAGTGTTTATAATTGCTTTTGAACTTATTCGTAGTAAAAGCTGAACAGCAGTGCATTTCAGTCCCACAACCACCCCTAGTGGACAAGGCTCCACCTGATGTCCACCACGGGCATATGGTAATCTCCTTCACAGCTCATCCCAACCAAATCAAAAATACTTGCAACTTTTAACTGGGTTGATTAATCTCTTCACAATGAAATTTGCCCATGCCCATACCTTGTCAAGTACAGAAGTCACAGGGGTTAGAAAGTAATAGTTTAAGAAAATAACTGTCCTATTTCTCATGCGTCGTTAATATTCATCCATCAGACAAAAATCTAGAATCTGCCCAAATCATTTAATTAATTAATTCTGCTCCGGAATATATATTCAATGTAAAATACACAGTGCCACTGGAAGGATTAAACATGTCCAATCACTGATTGTGTTGCCCTCCTCAACAAATCATCAGTTCATCAGCTACTGACAAAAGACCCCAAATAAATTCCAGCGTCCCTTCAGGTCCGAAGTTTGCAATGAAATACTTTCCAGAAGATTTTGCTTGTCTAGTGAGCATGCAGTCACAATGAATGCAATGCCCTTATACAGCAGATATAAAGAGTAATACAATCATATGGCTGAACATCATCAGTTTAGTTAGCGTTAACATCTCCTCTACAGCATGGGCACAAAAGGGTGTGATAATGTGCCATTACATGGGTACAAACATAGAAGTTGAGGGGAAAGGTGTTATACATGTACTCTTCAATTCCTAAGGATAAGATTCGTTAACACGTTTGTCTTTCAGAGTCACTTTTGCTTTCTGTAAAACAAAAATAATTAAAATGTTAACATTATGCAGTAACTCAAATACAGATTTTTTTTTATTATTATGGCTGCCCATCCCCAATTGTCCTTGAACTGAGTGGTTTGCCAGGCCAATTCAGAGGATAGTTAAGAGCAAATCACACTCCATGGGTCTGGAGTTACTTGTAGGCCAGGAGGTCACAGATTTCCTTCCCTAAAGGACATCAGTGAACCAGATGGGTTTTTACGACAATTGTTCCATGGTCACCATTATACTTTTAATTCCAGATTTTTACTGAATTCAAATTTCACCATCTGCCATGGTGGGATTCAAACTTGGGTCCCCAGAGCGCTAGCCCTGGGTCTCTGGATTACTAGTCCAGTAATAGTACCACTATGTCATTACCTCCCTTTGTCACAAACACACACATTTAACCAAGAACTGTTACAAGAGATACGAAAAAAGCAATGGGCGAGATTTTCTGGTCTCCCAGCCACGTATGTCTCGGTGGTGGAAGGCGGCGGGATTCTCTGGTCCCACCACTGTTGATGGGATTTCCCATTGAAGGCACCCCATGGTGCCAGGAAACTCATGGGCGTGGGTGCACTGCTGGCAGGATGCGAGAATCCCGCCGGCGTGAATGGCCGAAGAATTCTGGTCTATATATTTCAATGTAGTGGCACAAGGAACTGGAAGCTACTTTAAATATTGCCTGCCAGAGAAGCCATTCAGCCTGAATGCAAAAGAACACCAGGAGACTCTCAGAACTGTTGGTTGAAAGTCATCAAGGTGGCAAAATGCTACATTCTGTTGAAGATTCTTGCTTCAAATAGTGTTGGCACAAATGGGACAGAAGCAACTTGTATTTATGCAGTGCCCTTATTATCATAAAATGTCCCAAGGTGCTTCATAGGAACATCATCCAATAAAATCTGGTGCAAGGTCACATCAGGAGATATTAGGAAAAAGTTCTTCTGTTACCTTCCTTGCACTACTTGAGGCCACGTTTGCCCCAAGATTGGAAAATCCCACCCAAAATCAACAGACCTTCACATGGTCCATGTCCCATCCGCTTCGATTCCCGTGATGGGCAGGATGGGAAAATTCCGCTCCTGATGTTCCAGGGGTTAGCCACAGAAATTCTAACTTTCCTATAATTCTATGGATATTTGTCACTGACTAACTTTTGAAATATACATGTTGGATTCCTTTTGCCTTGGGAATTAATGAGAGAGGTGAAATTAAGCAAGGCCGGTTTTTACAGCCATCTTTCTTACTATTTTAGGAGGAAATCAAGACAGAAAGACGGTGAGTCTATAAAGAAATAACCTCATGTAACATCAAAGGAATTAATGAATGCTCCTCTTTCTTCACTACTTGATGCATTTGAGGACAAATAGATATATTTTGTAAAGTTCCATAAATTTGCGTTTGTTGCTTAATGTTCTGCGATAGAATTCTACTAATTTTTTACATTGATATTCGACTTGCTACATGTAATAAATTGAAATATTAACCAAAGTTTTGTATGATCCTAGGTTCACTAAAATACTTGCCACAGAAGGTCTACTTTGAGTGATCACTGAGGCTGAGCAAGGGAAATAGTGAAATAAAACTCAAAAACAATCTTAAGAAAATCTAACAAAATAAGGCTTTCAGGTTCTGAGGACGTGTTTACTTAATGATAGATGTTAATTTGCCTCCCTGTCCTCAGCCTATTATTTTTAAAAAAGAGAAGTGAGGTATTCCGGAGTTTTAGGATCTCAGGAAATTGACAGACGATGACTTCAAGGCGACTTGCAACTTGGTGAGAATTGAAAAGTGGAATATAAGGGATGCAAAGAAAACAAGAATATAAGGCCGAAGGAGCACTCTGCATGGTGGAATTGATAAATGAAGGTTAAGAGGAGGAAGTTGAGAATGACTGAGAGGGAAGCGCTCTCAATTTTAATCTCCATCAATATAATGGGTGGCCATTTTACACTAGTCAACCCACAAGTGGTAAATGAGAAGCAACGTGGCCAATGGCTAGTTAGTTTAGTTTTGGATAAGACAACAGATAATGGGCACACTCGGATAGATGTAGGAGAAATAGATCATGTATGCAGAATCATATTTAGGCAAAACCGCAATTCATAGAATCTCTATAGTGCAGGAAGCCATTTAGCCCAACAAGTCTGCACCGACTGTCCAAAAGAGCATCTTACCCAGCGAGCCCCCGCCTCATCCCCATAACCCTGCTCACTTACTATGGCCAATCCACCTAACCAGCACATCTTTGGACTGTGGGAGGAAACAGGAGTGCCTGGAGGAAACCCATGCAGACACGGGGAGAACATGCAAACTCCACACAGACAGACACTCACTCGGGCCGGAATCGAACCTGGGTCCCTGGTGCTGTGAGGTAGCAGTGCTAACCACTGTGCCACCGTGACGCTCATTCACAAGTTTATACTGGAACTTGAAGGAATTGATCAGCAGATCCTGCTTTTAATATTTTAAAAAGCTACCCTGGACTGTAATTTTTTTCATTAAAATTTTCAATTTTCCAACTGCAGAAATCTAGAAGTCAGAATTCTGAGGCATATTATTGCCACGTTTCAGTTATTTGCTTTTATTTTGAGTAATTGTGCATTTAATTGAAGTGCATGGTCTATTGAAATCTCAACTTCAAAGAAACTAAGTTAAGAAATGACGTTTCCCTGAAGCTAGTTTTAGTTTGAATTCCAAGGACTGATAAACGTGCATGAGTTGGTGAAGCTGGACCCCCTGCATGCTCACTTTTAGCTGCAATGATGAAGCAGGCTTGCTGCTTGAGCTTCAGGTGTTTTGCTGACATGTTTTCCTCTCATAGATCATTGGTATTTGTTCTTTGAAAGGAAAAACATTCACTTAAAAACTTGAAAATCATTCTCAGCATCAGCTGAAAGTCTGATTCGCCGAGTGTGCTATAAAACTAGCATCATGCTGCTACCTGGTCTCCAGCGTCATTATTTTCCAGTGGGAAAAACTGGCTCAAATGCAGGAAAATGTTGATCGTCATTGATTTCAGGTGGGGTTGGCCTCTTTTAGGCTCAGGTGGGGTTGGAGACATGATGATCACTTTCTAAATTGTCCCTGGCAAGAGCAATAAGTGAAGCAGGGCCCACCATTCACACCGAATTTATTCTGACGAGGCCAGAGGACACATTTCTTTCTTTGGGCTCTCTGCTGTCAATGCAATGGTGGAATTGCACCTGCGAAGGAATTTTAGGCCCCAATATTTCATTGACCTGGGAATTCTAGGATTCCAGCATCTGCACATTCGACTGACTAGGAAGGAAGTCTACTTGCCTTGGCGAGTACACTAGAAACTTTTCTTCCCTGCAATAGAGCCAGCTGTAGTTGGCGATGTGATGCAATCTTCACTTATTAATTAAATTAACATATTAACTAAATGCCAATATTAGAATACAATTACAGTTTCAGTTGCCTTTCTGAAAATTATACTAATAATTATATTTTTTTATTCATTGTATGGGATCTAGGCATCACTGGCTGGGCCCAACATTTATTGCCCATCCCTAGATGCCCGAGGGCAGCTGAGAGTCAACCATATTGCTTTGGGTCTGGAGTCACATGTAGGCCAGACCAGGCAAGGACAGCAGATTTCCTTCCCTGAAAGGACCCGATGGGCGTTTACAACACTTGACAATGGTTTCATAGTCATCATTAGATTTTTAATTCCAGATTTTTTACTGGATTCAAATTTCACCATCCACCATGGTGGGATTCGAACCCAGGTCCCCAGAGCATCACCTTGCATCTCTGGATTCTAATCCAGTAACAATACCACTACGCCGCCATCTCCACTTAATATACCATTGGAATAATACTTCGCTAATTTCCACATTTCAAAGCACAAGAGTGACTTGCATTCACAGTGTCTTTCACAACGTCAGGACATCAAAAAGTACTTTATTGGCTATAAAATACTTTGGGAAGTGTAGTCAGTATTGTAATCCAGATAACCTGTTTCTTAAGAATGCTGAGTGAGGGTTAAATACTGGCTCGGGACCTGGAAGAAATCCCCTGTCAATTTTTGAAATGGCATCATGTACATCCATCAGAGAGAGCAGTCTGTGAAGTTACTGTGCCTTTTAATTGTATTTCTCTGCAGGATGTTTCTCAGTCCCTGGCCTGTAATCAGAGTCATTTTGTCTACAACCAGTATTCTCTATTGTTACTGAAGCAGTATAATTGATACTATGCTTGTTTGAATCTGAACTAATGCAGTGTTCTGTTGTTTTAGTGTTTTCTCTGTGATTAGAGTGCAGAGCTTGATTGAGATGATTGACAGGTCAGGTCATATGCTGGGGACAGCTAGGCTTTCACAGAGAATTCCAGCTTAGTTGCTGTTTTCAGATGTTGTTGGAGTTGGAGATTCTGCTGTCTGAGTGTTGCTGTTTTGGAAGCTGCAGAGAGAGAGGTATCCTTTTCTGTCTATGAAGTCTGAAGACTGGAAGCTGCTAGAGGCTAGGTTTTGCTCATCTGTTTTGCTCCCTTGAGGATATATCCTTCTCTGAAAACTGCTGCTTGGATCTCTGTCCATAGGTGTCAAAAAGCTGGAAATCTAGTATCACATGAGCATATTTGGTTTAGTGCCAACTAATTCTGAAGAAGGGTGTATGTCTATGGGGGATTGCTTTAAATTTGAACAACAGAGATAGCTAGCTGTTAAGAATTATACGGTGTGTTATATTTAAATCTTGTAATTGGTAAATGTTATGCTAATTCTTTTTGTTATATTCTAATTGTGTTCTTAAATAAACTTTGTTTGATAGAAGCTTCATAGTGGGTCACTTAAATCAGTGAAACACCTTATGTTCTCCGATACTAAAATCAAACGTAAAACTTAGGGTCTAGGCTATCTTCATAGAACACCTTGGAGTTTCTGGCTTGAGCCTTAACAAGTCAGACATCCCTCATTTTAACATCTGAACTGAAAATTGGCACCACCAACAGTGCAGCATCCCTCAGTGCTGTTGTGTCAGCCTGGAGATTTTAATGCTCAAGTCTGGAGTGTGACTTCAGCCCACAATCCCATGAGTCAAGAGGTAAGGAATGCCACCCACACAGTCATTTGGTTCAAAATGCCATGCTTCAAATTGTATCATTTTCCTTTGGATTTGGAAATGGCTCCCCCTCCCCCAGGTCATAAACGAACACCCATTTCTTTCTTTGAACCTCAATCGCACCCAGGGGGCAGGCTCATGGCAAACCTAATTACTCCAGAAGACTTGAGCTTTCATCATCTTTCCTAGACATATTGTATCAACTCACCATCCCAGTTTTGACTTTTTCCTTGACAGAGTACGACCGCTCTTTCTTTTGGCTGTGTATATGTGCCTCTGCCTCTTTGATCCTAGGAAAGAAACAAGAAAAAGTAGTCATCCTACAGATGTGCGACAGTTCATGTTGCAATAAATAGCAGCAATAAACAAAGTGGGCAAATGTTTCAGTCGCAAAGTGATCATGCCAAAGCGAACTTCATGGCAATAAAATCTGGATAATAAAATGCGCACAAAGACTTTAAGCAGAAAAGGCTGTCAAAGGAAAAATTGACGGTGACTGGTCGAAGTTGGCGATTTGGAAACAAAGTTGGACATTAGACAGCAGATAGGGTCATTAAGACATGGTTCAAATAAGGACCTAGAAGCAAGAGGGTGTATAAAATGACGAAAGCTGAGAGCTAAGGGAATAACTTAAGAGCAGCATACAAATTTGAGACTCAAAAATTTCATTAACTTGCTCACCACAATGTTTCTTACAAATAATAATGATCACATTGTAAAGTATTGAGAAAGGACTTAGTAAAAAATGTTTTTATTTGCCTTCTAATAGAATAGGAGAAACTGCCCAGCTTTCAATACAGTTTGTACTAAAAACATCACTGTTGACTGATTTACTGTACATACCATTGTGGAAAGATATTGATTGGCACGTGAAGTGCTTTGAAGTATCTGAGTACACGTCACGTACAAAAATGATTTTATCCATTTGTAAAGTTAAATGTCAAAGATTTGGCAACAATTGCAGAAACAAATCAATTCACTGTGTTCTTGGACTAAACTAAAAAAAAACTTCAACTGTGATGGATTTTAGCAGCATTGAACTCTTTCCTTAGAGTTGAAGTTAATGCAAAAGGAATGCTTTAGTGTGGTTTTAAGAAGTTTATCAACTGTACACATTTTGCAAATTGTACCTTCAGGCTACGAGCAGCAAAGTATTTCTTCCATGTAAATACTGGATTGTTTTAACTGAAGATTTAAACAAACTACCTTCAGGCTTTAAGAAAGGCGAAAGACAGTTGCAAATTAATTTCCGTGCCAAAGCCAACTATTTTTGTTATGGTGGGGGCACAAACCATTGTCACCATTACTATTTCTCTGCTGCCGACGCAATGAAATAGAACGACTGTCAGACTGCCTTTCAACTTCACCTCCTTCCACCATGGTCAAGGTGAGCTGAAGTACAGGAAAGTGGTAGTTGCTAAATGATTCAATGGTTTATAAGCGCTCTTGCCAGCCATCATCCAATTCCTGGAAAGGAAGGAATGTAGCCCAAGACAAAATGGCAAGAGGTGGGATTAGGAAGTCAAGGTAGTGCAATTAGCTGAATGCCAACATTAGGTAGGTGCAGGCATGAGGCCACCTCCCAAAGCTGTGATGAGCAGATGGAAGATGCACAACGAGTGACTGAAAGGAATGAAGTTAGAGTCGCACAGAGGGCATTGTTAGCAGCTCCAGTGACTCCCATGCATTAACTCCATCTCCACTTCCCGCTGTCTTGGAAAAGCAGCCAGCATAATCCAGGACCTCACGCACTACCTTCTTGAGTCAGGAAAAGATACAAAAGTCTGAGATCACGTACCAACCGACTCAAGAACAGCTTCTTCCCTGCTGCCATCAGACTTTTGAATGAACCTTTATATTAAGCCGATTTTTCTCCCCACCCTAGCTCTGACTATAACACTATATTCTACACCCTCTCCTTTCCTTCTCCCCATGTACTCTATGAACGGTATGTTTTGTCAGTATAGCGCGCAAGAAACACCACTCTTCACTATATACCAATACACGTGACAATAATGAATCAAATCAAATTTGACATGTTTGGCAAAAGGGTCGTTGCTGATCTAGTTGGCGGACCTTGCTGTGTCACAGTGAACATGGGCAATATGCATTTGGATAAACCTGTAATAGTGCCTGGAGATTAAAACTCAACTTGCGTATTTCTGATAGGCATCTATCTGTGAACAGAAACCTTCAGTTATGTGGAGAAGCTGGGACTGCCCTCCGTGGTACAGAAAAGGTCAAGCAGATTTATAAAAAAGCATTTAAAATCATGAGTGGTTTAGTTGAGTAAATAAGAGATCACCATTTCCACCTGCAAAAGGTGAGTAACCAGAGGATACAGATTTTAGCTAACTAGCAAAAAAAACAGAGGCAACATATGGCTATGATTTTTTTTTAAAAAGGAGTTACAACAACCTGGAATTCACTGCCTATAAGCAAGGTAAAGCACACCCAAAATTTGATGGAGGTGGGGTGGATAGAATGCGACAAATTGGATTACATTTTCGAAGAGCTGGCACAGGTATGATGAACCAAATGGCCTCCTGTTGTGCTGTATGATCTGAGGATTCCTACAGCTGAAATTATACAGAGATGAGACTATTCTGAACAGACTTAGAAATTATTTCTGGACCAATTATAATGCAGACGCTAGGTTTTTTGAAAGAAAACCCAAACAACATTAAACTTCAATTATTTTGTCAGTAAATTTTAATCTCAATTTTATGCTTCTAACACAGCTGAACATTGGACACAACTTCCAGTTACATTTGGACGGCAGTGGTTTTAGCACTGCTGCATCACAGCACCAGGGACCTGGGTTCGATTCCGGCCTTGGGTGACTGTGTGGAATTTGCACATTCTCCCCGTGACTGTGGGTTTCCCCGGGTGCTCCGGTTTCCTCCCACACTCAAGATATTGAGATTAGATGGAATGGCCATGGAAAATGGATGGGGTTACAGGGATAAGGCCGGGGGGGGGGGGAAGATGCTCTTTCAGGGAGTCAGGCCGACTCGGGCCGAATGGCCTCCTTCTGTACTGTAGAGATTCTATGGGATTTCACAAATGAAATGAGCCTTCAGGTGATAATTACCAGCAGCACGTTGGCAATCACACAAAACACATCTGCATGTTTCCTCAGTAAATTGTTTACGACCACTTAAAAGTTCTTCAATGCTATGTCTTGGGAGCACAGTGTCTGAGCAATCAGAGTTAAAGTTCAATATAGATGTCCATCTTGCATCATTTGTCTACTAAGGTTTAACGCAATCCAAGTTACAACCTATAACTAAGTGCACAGTGGTTAGACATCAACATTTCAATTTAAAAAAGAAACACTCATTATGTACATTAAGGAATCTTCTCCAAGCTGAGCACAAAACATGTCTTCTTTAGTTTGAGTGTGCTGGGAGTCGGGCAGAAAAGCTGAGTTTACTGATTAGAAGCATCAGGACAGATTCCACCAATGGCAATTGGGAGAGCTGGTTTGTCATTCATTTTTTGTGCATAGAATCCCTACAATGCAGAAGGAGGCCATTCAGGCCATCGAATCTGCATCAACTCTCTGAAAGAGCATCTTGCTCATATCCACCCCACCTCCATCCTATCCCTGTAACCCTGCACATTTAACCATGGCTAATCCACCTAACTAGCACATCTTTGGACACTAAGGGCCAATTTAGCATGGCAAATGCACCTAATCTGCACATCTTTGGACTGTGGGCGGAAATAGGAGCACCTGCAGGAAATCCACGCAGACACAGTGAGAATGTGCAGATTCCACAGGACGCTGGAATCGAATTCGGGTCCCTGGCACTGAGGCAGCAGTGCTAACCACTGTGTCAACAATGTGAGGTGGACTTCTACGTTAAGAGCATAATATCAACGAAACAGCATGACTGATGATTTTGAGAGGGTGGAAGGGGAAACAAAAGCGTGGGTTAGCCTGCAATGTACTTCTCTCTGCCCATGTTGCAGAGGGAAACTCTCAGGGGGTATGCAATTAGTGTGACTCTGTGCATATGAAGCACAGCCGATTTATTCAGTGCTCCCCTGGTATTGAACTTGCTGTGGATGATAAAGTGTAGACCGTCAGCCAGGCAGGGTGCCACCAAAGGCACAGCAGCTGAGTTTCCACTATTCCATCAGTCAGGCAAATTAACAATAGTGACTTTTGATCATGCCTCAATAGGCTGCAGTTTAGCAGAGAGACAGTGACGGAACGGTACCATCTCCAAAAGGATGACGTTTAGCCAATATCAGCTGTCCGGATAACACTGCCAGCAGCTATCACTGCCACTTCGGCAAAAGTCTTTATGTTTCTCGCTCCTTTGAGACAAGTAATTAGCGACAAGTACCACGTCTCAGTTCCCTCACAAGACTTGTCATCTTGTTGGGATGAGTCTCATAACATCTTGCAAGAAAAGGATGCACTGCGGCCTATCCATGGGCTATGAGGGATTGCGTCCATGTAGTCATCTGGGTCCCTGCTTATGATACTATGCCATACAGAAACATACAGGATTGCTACCAATGGAGTTTCAACGACATTCATACCACCAGGCATTCATGCAGGATACATCTAGCCAAGTATCCAATTAAGCTATCGCTTTAGGATACCTTCATGCCTAATTGTACCGTACTGGCTCAAAGCATCTTCGGCAAACCAGTCTTCAGCACTTCTGTTGTGGGACTGCAGTATTCTACACAATCAGACCTTCTCAGCAGAATTTACATATCAATTACTTATGGAGGAATAAGTCAATAATAATCAAAGATTTTTTGTTACAGGGCTGCCTTTGTTGCTTGTGCTTTGTTTCAGTGTCATGCCAACCCACTCTCTAAGTAACGTGGAAGGTTAAGGCAAAGAATTTGCTGGAAATGGTGTTGCTACTGAGGCTTGCATTTGTCCACTTAATTCGGGTGGTCTTTAGTTGTTGAATATGGGAGATGGAAACAATACAATGCCATCTAAATGGTATCGGGAATCAGAGTGAAAAGAATAAGCAACTGCATAGCTCCCTAAACATGGGCAGCATGGTGGCACAGTGGTTAGCACTGCTGCCTCTCAGCGCCAGAGACCCGGGTTCGATTCCCAGCTTGGGTCACTGTGTGGAGTTTGCATGTTCTCCCTGTGTCTAAGTGGGTTTCCTCCGGATGCTCCGGTTTCCTTCCACAATCCAAATATGTGCAGTTTAGGTGGATTGGCCATGTTAAATTGCCCCAGTGTGAGGGGGACTAACAGGGGTTACGGGCCTGGGTGGGGTTGTTGTTGGTGCAGGCTTGATGGGCCAAATGGCCTCCTTCTGTACTGTAGAGATTCTATGAAATCAGATCGAGGAAAAAAAGACAAAAGATGAAAAAAAGTTTAAAAACACAACAATTAAATCTGATGCAAGAAAGCTCGGCACTTAGTTCATTTTCTGTGCCGCGGGGTTGATTGGCAGCAATTAACACTTAATTACATCATTAAAAGATTGAAATGATTTAATGGGGAGTTTTTGCTGTCCATCCCTAGTTGCCCTCGAGAAGGTGGTGGCGAGCCGCTACCTTCAACTCTTGCCATCCATGTGGTATAGGTACACCCACAGTGCTGTTAGGGAGGGGGCTCCAGGATTTTGACCCAGCGGCATTGAGGGAAAGGTGATATTCAATGCATTTCAATGGTGATGTGACAAGAACCAGTTTTCACAAAGCAAATGGGGATCCAGTGGCACTGACAGCAATTTATCAATTTCTGCATTTAACCTCACATCTACCCTGGTTTGAATCTAGCCTGGTTTGAACTCCTGACACAATTTGCTTATCAAGAACAGTGAGTGCCGTATGTTATTCATTAGTGTTACAAGTAGGCTTACATTAACACTGCAACAAAGGTACTGTGAAAATCCCCTCGGCGCCTGTTAGGGTACACTGAGGGAAAATTTATCATAGAATCATAGAAACCCTACAGTGAGGAGACCATTCGGCCCATCGAGTCTGCACCGACAACAATCCCACCCAGGTCCTGTCCCCTCTTAGTTACCCTGCTAATCACTCTAAACCATCACATCCCGGGACACTGAGGGTTAATTTAGCATGTCCAATCAACCTAACCAGCACGTCTTTCGGACTGTGGGAGAAAACCGGAGCACCCGGAGGAAATCCACACAGACACGGGGAGAACGTGCAAAGTCGAAGCCGGGAATTGAACGCGGGCCTGTGGCGCTGTGAGGCAGCAGTGCTAACCACTGTGCCTCCCTTACATTGGCTGCAGGGTTTCACTAACAAGTTAGTGTATTGTAAGGGCACCTCATGCTTAAGCCATGTCACAGAAATTTAATTACCGGCATTAAACCAACTCCTCCCATGCCAAGTGCTCCAAATGCCTTCGGGGAAGAGCACATGGCCATTATGTGGTTTAAACTGTGCACTCCCTCTCCAAATCCATGCTGCATCTTCCACTACGTGGCTTGCCCTCACTCAAAACTCAATGCTGAGTTAAATAAAAACCTGGCGTGTGCTTAACTGACACCCAACAGATGATTTAGAAGATTGGTGATACTCTCTTTTTCATTATCTCCTTTACTCAGCCAGCTAAAGCAGGCAGTTCTGCCAAACAGAAAATTGAGTGCGAATGCAGAAGGGGCAATTTAAAGCAAAATTCATCTCATGTTTAAAAATTACATTATAGAAGTCAAGCAATTGTAGGATGGCAGCAGTATTAAGGGGTGATCCAGATGCAGTTCTAAGGGGGAAAAAAATCAATTAGATTATTAGACCTTGCAATGAGCCATGTTTAAATGTAGAATGTTGTACATGGAGCTTACAAGGAACAGCGGAAAGTTCAGAAGATCACTAATCAGCACTACCGATGAAGGAAAGATAAGATAGGATACAGAGAATGGAGACTAGAAGTGAAAAATGTCCATTTTTCTTGTACTTAACAGGAGTGCAAGAAATAGTACATAAAGCGACCCAAATATGGAAGGAATGCAAAGTTGTATTGAGCATGAAAAACAAAACACCTCGATAGCACCAATAACTGGAACTCAACACACTTTCAGCACAGTAGAATGTCACAAGACATTAAACAAGATTTGACACCAAGTTACACAAGGGCATATTAGGCCACGTGAGTAGAGTCTTGGTTAATGAAATAGGTTTTAAGAAGCCTGTAAAAGGAGGAGAGAGGGGTAGAGGCAAGGAAGGGTTAGGGTGGGTGTTCTGTTCCTAAGATCCCAGTCTTTACAAACATGGTTACCAACAGTGAGGCACAATGGAAAATCAGAGTTCCTCAAGAAGTCAGGTTTGAAGATAGACAGATCTCTGAGGGACGTAGAGCTAGAGGAGCCTACAAAAATTGCGCGGGGGCAGGGGCGGGGGGGGGGGGGGGGGGGGGGGAGAATTTTAAAATCGAGGTACAGTCGGACTTGGCACCAATGTCCATCGGGGCGATGGATGAACTTAAAGTTGTAAGTGTTTTTTCAAGTTCATTTATTAGTCTCAAGTAGATTTACATTCACACTGCAATGAAGTTAGTGTGAAAATCCCTAGTCGCCACACTCCGGTACCTGTTCGGGTACATTGAGGGAGAATTTGGCATGGCCAATGTACCTAACCAGAACATCTTTCGAACTGTGGGAGGAAACCGGAGGAAACTCGCGCAGACACGGGGAGAACGTGCAGACTCCGTACAGACAGTGACCCAAACCGGGAATTGAACCCGGGTGCCTGGCGCTGTGAGGCCGTAGTGCTGACCACTGTGTCACAGAATTGTGGTGGTGAATATGGGGACAAAGAAAGCAATGGACCAAAAGAAAGTATCATTTTAAGTGCTGGCAGACTCCCCTCTCCCCGCGCCTAGGGCAGATATGCTGGGAAGAAATGAGTGGAGAGGGATAAGGAAGAGATCAGAGATGGCTGGACATGACGCAAAACCATGTGAGATGCTGTGGCTTTTGTCGGCGGAGGCGTGAAGAGATTGGTCATGAATATGGGTGGGAGTACTAATATGAAGTGAGGGAGGATAGGAGCGTAGTGAACTCAGATGGAGCGAGGATAAGGATTGTAGATAGAGGCTCAAATTACCATTCACAGCTAAGTGCAGCAGCTGAGGCAATGAGGATAATTAGTGAGAAATTGGGAGGAGAGTTAGTTGTGAGACCAGATTGCAGTCAAGTGCAGGATCTAGAACCAAACTTTCAAAATGTAAAAAAAAGCTGTTATTTAGATTGTTGAGCCATAAGGAAAGCACGTCTGAAGAATTAACCAGGTTTTGACCCGGATATTGAAGGTTTGTTGAGTTCTTTATTTGTCAATGATTACTCAAGGAAAATGGGGGCTGTGGACATGGTGGCCAAGCATCTTAGAAGAAAATCGATGTAGATGGAGTGCAAGAGAAAAAGAAATCAGCTACCCAGGTAATGCGAAGATGCAATTGCTATTAAGGAAGGAAGGAAAGGTAAGTATGGAGAAAGTGGAAGAAAGGAGAGGTAAGGGATGGCAGAAGAAAAGAAAAGATCCCCCCCACCACCAAATCAATGAAACACAGCAGTATATTTATGGCCTCAAGTTACTAACCCATGACTATGTGGAGATAGGATTAGTAAGTCTGCAGATGACAGTGGTGGTTAACAGTGGGACTGAGGGCAGGATTTTACAGCCTCGCTCGTCCCAAAGCTGTAAAATCCCACCCTATGTCAACCCACCTTCCCAAACTCCGCCCCTTATTCGCTCCGATTCCCGTGGCGGGCTGTCCGGTAAAATTCTGGCCTGAGCGTCTTGGACGACAAGAAGGTATGGACGGAATGATCAAATGGGCAGATAAGTGTCAGATCGAATTTAACCCCGAAAAGTGAGGGGTGATGTACTTTCGAAGGAGTAATTTGACAAGGAAGTATTCAATGAATGGCAGGACACTTGGAAGTTCTGTGGAACAAAGGGACCTTGGCGTCTTTGTCCAAAGATCTCTGAAGGTGGAAGGGCATGTTAGTAGGATGGTGGAAAAGGTCTATGGGACACTTGCCTTTATCAATCGAGGCATAGATTACAAAAGCAGAGAAGTTAAACAGAGATGGAACTGGATGAAAAATTCTGAAGTTGAGAGTTCAAATACCATTATTAGACGTCAAGAACTCAGTAATTTGGTAATATGTCTGCTAGTGCGAGGAAAAATGTTTCACTGAGGCACCAAATCATTGCAAGATTAAAAATCAGTGGTCCCAATGTTGATCCCCACTAGTTAATACCCCACTGTCGCAAGATTTGCCATTTTTTGTTCTGAATCATCTTCTTACCCATGCCATTACATTTTTTCGAATCTCATGTTCCTTAACTTCATCAACAAGCCTCCCATTGCCACCTTAACAAAAGCAAAACAATGCAGATGCTGGAAATCTGAAATAAAACTAGAAAGTGCTGGAAAAACTCAGCAGGTCTGGCAGCATTTGTGATGCGGAGATGCCAGCGTTGGACATTTGCACATGCATTTGTGGACAGAGAATAGAGTTGACGTTTTGCAGCTGTACGAGTCTTCTTCAGGTTGGAAGAGAGATTGGAATGCGATGGATTTTATACTGTTGAAGGGGGTGGAGCACAATAGAAGGTCAGGGATAGATGGGAGCTCAGTAGAGATTTGACCAAGATGCAAAAGAATGTTAAAGATAGTGTTAAAGACTAAGGAAGGTGTTAATAGTGGCATAAAGGTCATAGAACACAATATGTGAATAGCAGAACAAGGGTCAGCACTATGTGAAAGCAAAACATGTAATGAAAAAGTTTAAACATTAAAATGGAGGACAAAGTTCGTGGTCAGGAGTTGTTGAACTCAATGTTAAGTACAGAAAGCTGTAAAGTTCCCAATCAGAAACTACAGTTCTGTTCCTCCAGTTTGTGTTAGGCTTCATTGGAACATTACAGCAGGGCAAGGGTGGATATTTGGGCACAGGAACCAAAATGGCAGGTGGCAGAGAGGTCAGGGTCATGCTTGCAGACCAAGTGAAAGTGCTCCACAAAGCGGTGCCTCGGCCTAAGTTTAGTCTCCCCGATGTAGAGGGAATTGCATTGCGAGCCACGAATACAGTAGACCAGATTGAAAGTGCAAGTGAAATGATGCTTCACCTGAAATGACTGTTTGGGGTCTTGGATAGTGAGAAGGGAGGAGGTAATTGGGTAGGTCTTACACCTCCTGCGATTGCATGGGATGTGCTGTAGAAAGGGGATGAGGTATTGGGGGTGATGGGGGAGTGGACCTGTGTGTCATGGATGGAACAGTCTCTGTGAAGTAGTGACAGGGGAAGTGAGGGGGGAAATGGGTTTAGTGGTGGCCTCATGCTGGAGTTAGTGAAACGGGCGGAGAGTGATCCTTTGAATGCATAGACTGTGAGGTAAAAAGTGAGCACAAGGGGAACCATATCATGGTGGTGGGAGGGAGGGGAAAGGTTGAGGACAGAGGTGCACAAAATGGGTCAGACACAGTTGAGAGCACTGTCAACAACAGTGCAGGGGTTGGGGGTGTGGGGGGGGGCGGTGCGGTGGAACTTGACTCAGGAAAAAGGAAGACATGTTAGACACTTCATTTTAGAAGGTAGCAGCATCGGAACAGATGGGGACAGAGGCAGAGGAACTAGGAGAATGGAATGGAGTCCTTGTAGAAAGCAGGATGCGAGATGTAGCTGAGATAGTTGTGGGAGTCAAATGGGCTTGTAATGAATATCGGCAGACAGTCTGTTACCCGAAATAGAGACAGAGAATCAAGACAGGGAAGGGTCAGAGATGGACCATGTCAAGGTGTGTGTGCGTAGTGGAAACTGTAAGTAACACACATACATTTTTTCAGATCCAGATGAGAGCATGAAGCAACAATGATAAAGTCATCAGTGTAACAGAATGTGTGTTTTGGCTCCCTAGAGTAGGACTAGAACAAGGAATATTTCACATATCCCAGAAAAAGAAAGGCATGACTGGGGCCTCACAGCTATATTAATTAACTTACTCCTTTCTGGGAAGCTATTAATTTTGCCCCCTCTTGAATGCTGTCCCACTGCTAACGTGCCACTGACTGACCTACAATTACATGGTGCAACCCTTTCACCTTTTACGATCAAAAATTGCTGTATTGGCAACTTTTCAGTCCTCTTGTACAACTTCAGTTTCTAACAATATTTTGTGTCTAACCTTTCTCTGCTTTCTAGGCTGCATGCCATTAAACCCTTCTCAACAAATTTTCACTTCTGTCTGAAGTTATTTTATGTAATTGTACTCCCAACAGAAGGAGTCCAATTGGCAAACATTCGGGATACTGCCCTGCTCCCTGTGGAAATGGCACGCACATGAGAACAGCGGTGATGCCAGTCAGGAACCTCTGCACACACTAAATGCCAATCTGCCACCAGCTGTTTAACAGAATGCTGTTCAGAGCCAGATGAATTCTTTTATCTGGGGAGGGGGGGGTGGGGGCGAAGCTATGAAGAGACACATGGTGATCGAGATTATTTACAGACAAGCTACCTCCCACCAACCACCCCACGCCCTGACATTCTTCTTTAGACAGCAATCATGAAAGCACAGAATTATTGATGAACTAATACAGCATTTGGAAATGCATACTGGCCATGCAGGTGGTCAAATGTTTTGGGTATTGGTTCCTTTTGTTCTTATGTAGGCAAAAAAGCAAGTTATGTGGAACAGCCTCTATGTTGAAGGTCGGATCATTATCCCCTTTTAAAAATAGCAACTTTAGTTTGAGAAAGCATTGCGGATTTTGACAGCATCTTCCTACTGTCATGCTAACAAAATTAGAACTGTCAATATTGCCTTGCTCCCTCTTGTCTCATGCAAGGTACAATAACACAGCCACTGGCATCCCTCGAATAATCTGACCATCGGTTAATTTTCTGCGCGGTTGAGTGTCAGCGTTTGATTGTAGTGGGTTTGCAGTGGGGTGGGGACATTCTTGGCAGGATGCACATGTGTGTTAAACTTGCAGTTGACGCAACAGTCAGCTTTCCCTATGAAAGTAATTGATTCTCATCCACTAAGAAGTCACCATATATGGAAAAGCATCAAGGACAGCAGGCTTTGGGGCGAAGAATGCAGGCTCTTACTATTGAGGTACGCAGTGGAGATAATACTGGATAGCATCTTATATTGCTGCTCTCTGAAAGACACCAGGCCATTGGATCACATGACTCGGGCGTAAAAAAAAAAGATGTGTTGAAGATTACAGTGCTTAAACTTTAAAAAAACAGATGCCAGTAATGAGAAGTCAATCACTCCTCCCAGATCTTGTAAATCTCCCACAAAGTTAACAGGATTTCAGTCATTTTCCATCTGTGTTGCACATATATAAAATTTCACTCAATTTTCAATATCATGCATTTGACAGTATTAAATCTTATTTGTTTGACCAGCTACAAAGGCAATCCAAATTGTTTGCTGCAGTTTGGATTCCTATTGCTCTCCCTAATTTAGTAACATCTTAAATTTTTACATTTTTACTCGACTGTCTAGATTATTTATGCAAACTACAAAGTCTCCCAGGGGATGAGCGACATCAGACTGGAGTCTGGACAAAGGCTGTGATGTTTAGCTACTAATTTGGCTTGTCTAGTAAGATCACTGTTCAAGAACTCCCTTTTGGCAAGTAGCTTTGGTCTTGGGGTCAGAGTTCAATGGCTGCTGGTGAGAAAGTTCACAGGTCAGAAGACAAAACAGCCAGCCTCTCTCTTTTTAAAAAAAAAATATATATTGCCACTCAGAGAAAGGTATTTTTCTCAATAAATTGATGATTGAGAAGAAACAAGATGCTTCCAATTACTAACAGTAGATCAAAAAGGCATTCCAACCATCATCTTGCAATTGAGTCTTTGTCTGTATATGCTGCGTTTGTGAAACTTACCTCTCCACTCACCTGATGAAGGAGCAACGCTCCGAAAGCTCGTGATTCCAAATAAACCTGTTGGACTTTAACCTGGTGTTGTGAGACTTCTTATTGCACCTCAACCAAAAATAACAGTGGTCCAAATATGGGTGCTTCCCCAACCCGACTCAGCACCAAATCAACACCATCTCCTATCCTCAGTAAATAATGTAAACAGATTGTTCTCAACCTTGTCACATTTGACCCAGGGACGAGCATCCAAACTTATATCTCGCCATCATGAAACCCGCTGAGATGCGCAAAGTCCAGCAGTGAAACCCTAATTCATACCTTTGTTACCTCTAGACTTGACCATTCCAATACTTCACTGGTCAGACTCCAGTATCTATTCTTCATAAACCTGACCTCATCCAAAGCGCTGTTGCCCATTTTCAAATCAACTTATTTGAGGGTTCAAGTAACAAAAACCCCAAATGGTAAATCCAGGCAAATCTTTGTTCAAAGTCACAAATGTTCATGCAATACTCACAATTTGGAGTTGATAATTTTTCTGATCAGCTGATGCACATCCCAATGTTTGAGAATTTCAAAAAGAAATCATTCTGAGTTTTCATTTGCTGGGCATATAATCCACAAAGTCTTCCCCCTGAAGACGTCCTTCACTTATCAAAACCCAGAGAGCTTAAGCACAGGTTGTCAAGATACAAGGTTGCCAAGGAGTAGAGGAAAGCGATAGAGAATCTGGTGAACTGGTGCAATGACGATAATCTTTCCTTCAGTGTCAGTAAAATGAAAGAGATAGTCATTGACTTCAGGAGCGTAGTGAAGGACATGCCCCTATCTACATCAATGGGGATGAAGTGGAAAAGAGCGAAAGCTTCAAGTTTCTAGGTGTCCAGATCACCAACACCATGTCGTGGGCCCCCCATGCTGATGCTATAGTTAAGAAAGTCCACCAACGCCTCTACTTACTTAGGAGGCTAAGGAAATTTGCAATGTACGCTACGACTCTCACCAATTTTTACAGATGCACCACAGAAAGCATCCTTCCCAGTTGTATCACAGCTTGATATGGCTCCTGCTCTGACCAAGACCGCAAGAAAATACAAAGCGTTGCGAATGTAGCCCAATCCATACAAAAGTCTGAGGTCACGTACCAGCTGACTCAAGAACAGCTTCTTTCGTGCTGCCATCAGACTTTTGAGTGGACCTCTCATTAGGTTGATCTTTCTCTAAACCCTAGCTATGACTGTAACACTACATTTTGCACACTCTCCTTTCCTTCTCAATGTACAATAGGCTTTGTTTGTATAGCATGCAAGAAACAATACTTTTCAAGAAACAATACTTTTCACTTTATACAAGAATAAATCAAATAAAAAATCTGTTCATATTACTATCTGGAAGGTCGAACGATTCCAGTTTCAGTGTGAAGAGGGACGTTCGGGATCAAACTGAGAAGAGTACAAGATACTCTTCCTCTTCGCTTCAGGCCTGCAGAATATCCATTGCATCTGAAATTTGTGATGTCCCCCTGTTCAACAGCCTGGAGCAAGAAGTCAGCGTGTTGGTGAGCCCATCTCTTATGCTAAAGTCTGTCAGATGAGGAGCTAGTCAAAAGGGGTTGTTGATCAGTAAACCTTTTCACATGGCTTTGGATGTCTTAAAGGCCAAGGGGGCTGGCACATCAGAAGATGTCATGCATCTCTTTCCAGCAGATGTTCCTGTCGTTGGTGAAGGATCTTAGAGGCTTGGACATCAGCAGTTCAAAACTATTATCTGCAGAGCAGTATGTGCACAGTGACGAGTATTTTTATGATTTTCTGCCTAGCCTACTAGGAGGGCAGAGAAGCAAGCATTCCTGCTCAAGCTCTTCCATATATTGCAACCGGTAGAATATCAGCCAAATATTCTACACGTGCTATAGTTGAAAGGATGATAATAACTCAGTTGCACATTTTAAAATCAGATTTGTACCTTACTATGCATTTTGGGTTGGTTCTTGTCTCGTCTCTTCTGGTGAGGATTCAGTTAAGCCCATCAGTTATCTAATGATCAACCAGTACTTCAACTTGGTGGAAGGTGCGAGAACTCTTTGATCAAACTGGGGAGGCGGTGGCCTAGTGGTATTAGACCAATAATCCAGAAACTCAGCTAATGTTCTGGGGACCTGGGTTTGAATCCCGCCACAGCAGAAGGTGGAATTTGAATTCAATAAAAAATGGAATTAAGAATCTACTAATGACCATGAAGCCATTGTCAATTGTCGGAAAAACCCACCTGGTTCACTCATGTCCTTTAGGGAAGGAAATCTGCCATCCTTACCTGGTCTGGCCTACATGTGACTCCAGACCCACAGCAATGTGGTTGACTCTCAACTGCCCTCTGAAATGTCCGAGCAGGCCACTCAGTTCGAGGGCAACTAGGGATGGGCAAAAAATGCTGGCAAGCCAGTGATGCCCATATCCTATGAATAATTTAAGTAAAAGATAGACTACAAAAATGATTGGTTGGCAATGGAAAAGTGGAACAGATTTTAATCACTGACTAATATCAGAAAATGTCTTTCAGCAGTGGGGCCAAGTAACTCCATAGTACACCAGGATTATTATTAGGCGATCAGTTAGAAACTAGAGTTTGTAGACCCATTACTGGAAGCTTGAATTATTTCCCAAAGTTACAGGAAGCTCTTTAAGTTGATGTCTTAATGGATCAGCTGGTTATGCAGCGGAAAGCTCACCAGAGCTTGCTCCATGTTAGGCATCATGTTGGCTTCTGTCAAAGAGCAACCATTCCCCTCTTTTTAGCCAGTGAAACTTCTGTCATATCTTTGATTTGATTTATTATTATTGTCACATATTGGGACGCAGTGAAAAGTTTTGTTTCTCGCGTGCTATACAGACAAAGCATATCGTTCATAGAGTACATAGGGGAGAAGGAAAGGAGAGGGTGCAGAATAGATTGTTACAGTCATAGCAAGGGTGTAAAGAAAGATCAACTTAATATGAGGTAGGTCCACTCAAAAGTTTTATGGCAGCAGGGAAGGTGTTCTCGAGTCGGTTGGTATGTGATCTCAGACTTTTGTATCTTTTCCCGATGGAAGAAGGTGGAGTGTATATCCGGGGTGCATGGGGTCCTTGATTATGCTGTCTGCTTTTCCGAGGTGGTGGGAAGTGTAGACGGAGTCAGTGGATGGGAGGCTGGTTTGCGTGACGGACTGGGCTTCGTTGATGACCCTTTGTAGCTTTCTGTGGTCCGGGCAGAGTAGGAGCCATACCAAGCTGTGATACAACCAGAAAGAAAGCTTCCTAGAGTTGCACACACTATCTTCCAACTACTAATTTTCAGATCCTTTCCAGAGAATAAAACATTTATCAAACAAAGCTCAATTATAATACATTACTCCTTCATTCCCACTACACCTTCACAGATATACAAGGATTACACAAATTACAAAATATCTTATACTCTTAGAACATAGTCCATGTAAACCAATAGGCATAATATGGCAGACACACCGTACTCAGAAACCAAGTGACAGATGCCAGCCAATACTACTCCTGTGGATTTTCTCATCAAATCCCCCCAGATGCTCATCACACTGAGCGCCAGCTGGTCTTACTGGAATTTTGACTTGCACGCTAGTGTTTCCAAACTCATTCTCAAAGAGCACACTTTGAAATATTCCTCTCCCACAAATGGCTGTCTTTCAGATACCCTCACCAAGGATCCACATCCACAATTCCATACTCTTAGTATTCCTCTGCCCTGGATTGGCACGTGCATGCAAGATTCCATGTAACCTCTCAGGTACCCAGCCACGCCAACAGAACACCACTGCTTTGTATTAAGGTATTAACCTTAGGATTACTTCAGATGTCTAGATTTTCGCTGGCCAACTTCACCAGGTCTGCACCTTGCAGCTGTCTTTATCTAGGAGCCCCTCTTTCTGCTTCTGACTTCTCCAAACAGAAACTTTGTCTAGATTTTTGCTCTTCATTCCTTGAATTTCCTGTAACCTTCTTTCTCTGATTTCTGCATGTTCTTTATCTTCTGGGATTTGTTTTTTGCATCTCTTTGTTGTCCGATCTCTACTGGCAGAATCTGTGAACAACATCTAGGTTTCAACTGAAGACAACTGCTTGTGCTTTTCAGTGTGGGCCTCTTGTTGCTAAGCAGCAGCTTTGTTTTTTTAACCTCTACAATTGCTCTTACATCATAAACTCTTAATTACAATGCTGACACAGTTTAAAGTGAAACAAAATCCTATTAAACATGCAGGAAACTTTGTTTAACATGAAGTTAACTAAAGATTTAGCCCTTTCTTTGCACATAATGAAAGAAACACAAAGCAGAAAAGAAAAGCTAGGCAGTGTGGCTTAATGAATATCGTCCAGTGGCTCTGACATCCATCATTATGAAGTCCTTCAAAAGGTCAGTCATCAAATCAATTCCTGCCTCTCAGATTGCCTGGATCCACTACAGTTCGCCAATTACTGCAACAGATCCACAGCAGATGTCATCTCTCTGGCCCCACACTCAACCCTGGAACATCTAGTTTACAAAGGCACTCATGTCAGACTCTTATTCATAGACTACAGCTCAGCCTTTAACACCATTATTCCTAAGAAACTCATCTCCAAACTTGGTGGTCTAGGGCTCAGCTCCTCCCTCTGCAACTGGATCCTAGCGCAGTCAGTAAGAATAGACAACACCTCCTCCACGATCATCCTCAGTACCGATACTCTGCAAGGCTGTGTCCTCAACCCCTTACTATACTCCGTATACACCTCTGTCCGTATGGCCAAATTCTCCTCCAATTTGATTTTCAAGTTGGCTGATGACACCACCGTTGTGGGTCAGAGCTCAAACAGTATCAAGACACAGTATAGGAAAGAGTTAGAGATGCTGGTGAACTGGTACGATGACAATAATCTCCCCCTCAAAGTCAACAAAACAAAGGAGATTGTCATGGACTTCAGGAAGCATAGTAGAGAACATGTCCCTGTCCACATCAATGGGGACGAAGCAGAAATAGAGCTTCAGGTTTTTCGGTGTCCAGATCACCAACAACTTGTCCTGGTCCCTCTATGCCGAAGTTAGTCAAGAAAGCCCACCAACACCTCTAATTTCTCAGGAAACTAAGGAAATTTGGCATGCCTGCCAGAACTCTCACCAACTTCTACATATGCACCATAAAAGCATTGTTTCCAGTTGTATCACCACTTGGTATGGCTCCTGCTCTGTCCTAAACTGCAATAAACTATAAAGGATCATGAATGAAGCCCAGTCCATCACTCAAATCAGCCTCCCATCCATTGACATTGTCCACACTTCCCGCTGCTTTGGAAAAGCAGCCAGCATAATCAAGGACCCCACGCACCCCGGACATTCTCTCTTCCACTTTCTTCTATTGGGAAAAAGATACAAAAGTCTGAGGTCACGTACCAACCGACTTAAAAACAGCTTCTTCCCTGCTGCCATCAAACTTTTGAATGGACCTACCTTGCATTAAGTTGATCTTTCTCTACACCCTAGCTATGACTATGACATTTCATTCTACACTCTCTCCTTTCCTTCTCCATGTACGGTATGCTTTGTCTGTATAGTGCACAAGAAACAATACTTTTCACTGTATACGTGACAATAATAATAAATCAAATTAAATAATTTAGCAAGCTTAATATGATGCCTTATTTCTAATATTCACAATACGAATATAAATTATTTAAACCAGCTCTATTTCTTAACATATGGCAGAACCATTATACAGCACGTGGGAGTACGACTTTACCCTATTAGTCCTTTCAAGCAGGGCTGCATCAGGCAATTCTGGCAACAGAATATAATCTGTGAATGGTGGTAGTCCAACTCTCAAAGATAGACATTTAGAGCCTCTTTCTTCTGATGCCATCCAGCATTGTCATTAATGCTTTATCCAGATGACTAACAATGGGCAATCTTGTCTCACTCCCTCATTAGGCTGGTCTTACAGTATAGATATTGGATCTAGAGTGCAGATAAAATCCAAGATTATAAACAGTACTTCCTTGCCTTCCGGCTTCTTTATCAGGGTTGCGTGAGGTATTAGGTTGAAAGCCTTATGCAAATTGATAAACGCCATGTAAGTAGAGTGTTCCTGAGCATTACCGTACACTGCAATCCTGCATATAGCTACAATCGAGCCCACATGATCCTAGAGATAAGTTATCTGGTTTTTTTCATATTACTTCTCAGTCATCCAATACATCTGATGCATCAAGTCTCAGTAACAAAATTAACTATTTTATGGGTTAGAACCGTCTGCAGAATTTTCCAGTTCTGCCTGGTCTTACTTGGATACCCATTACGTCTAAATCAGCTATACTCAAACACAACATGTGCCGCGAAAGAATTTTATGCTCTATCCTTATAAACATTAGGTCCAAGGTGAGTTAGAAATTTGAAGACCATTGCTGTTTCTTCAGCAGACCAGCTTTTAAGAATTTGACATGCAGAATGGTCCCACCCACATGTTACCATCAGTTCGGCAACACTGCAGGAAGTCCACAAACTCAGCCAGTTGCTTCATTCCATCAACTTTATCAACATCCACAGCTCTCTAAATGAAGACCCATTTAGTCAGACCATTTAACCTACAAGGGTTGCTGAAGGATAACTGACAGATGGAGTCAAACACAATTCTTCCAGAGAAAGAACACAAATAGGTGGAATTAAGAAAGCCCACCAATGCTTCTACTTTCTCAGGAGGCCAAAGAAATTTGGCATGTCCGCTATGGCTCCCACCAACATTTATAGATGCACCATAGAAAGCATCCTTTCTGGTTGTATCACAGCTTGGTATGGCTCCTGCTCTGCCCAAGACCACAAGAAACTACAAAGGGCTGTGAATGAAACCCAGTCCATCACGTAAACCAGCCTCCCATCCATTGACTCTGTCTACACTTCCCGCCACCTCGAAAAAGCAGCCAGCATAATCAAGGACCCCATGTATCCTGGACATTCTCTCTTCCACTTTCTTCTGTCGGGAAAAATACGTAAAAGTCAGATCATGTTACAAACGACTTAACAGCTTCTTCCCTGCTGCTGTCAGACTTTTGAATGGACCTACCTCGTATAAAGTTGATTTTTCTCTACACCCTAGCTATGACTGTAACACTACATTCTGCACCCTCTCCTTTCCTTCTCTATGTACGGTATGCTTTGTCTGTATAGCGCACAAGAAACAATACTTTTCACTGTATACCAATTCATGTGACAACAATAAATCAAACCAAAACTAAATTACTAAATGAATTGGTTTTGGGGGATATTTTTTAAAAAATCCCAAATATCCTTTACTCAAACCAGCCGACATGACATTAGGTGACTAACCAAACTTCATTCAGATGAGACACTTTATTCCTGACGAATCTGTGACTGTGATTTAACCCTTGCACTTAAACCCACTAACTTGCTTCTGGGTTTTTAATCCTTCCTGTTTCCAAGAAATGAACTACTTGCACATCTTCCCTCTTCCCAAAAACAGCTGTACCGCTAGCATCATCAGAATAACAACGATAACAAACTGGTGTGGAAATCTGGTCATGTGGAAAATTGCAACCCCTGTTTATAATAATGAAGAACATAATGTGCACATCAAATCAGATTCCCTATCTTTGGTAAAATAGATGGAGTGTGTGGAAGGACTGAGGTGACTGAGATAACACCGTCATTCCTCGGGCAACGCAAATAAATAGGTCTTCAGTTCAACCCAGCTGAAAATGAGGAGTGCCAAATTCGAGTGTAAATGAAGTCTTTGACAGCTCACTTTAAGCAGCTTCGTTTTTCATATACAGTTCACCTCTCACTAAATGATAACATTTTTTTTGGTAGCGGTAATACCCTATAATGAATACTTTTACTGCCCAGATAACACACTGATCCAGATGGGATATAATGTTGCTGACTCCACCCAAACGCAAAACAGACAAAACCACTGGTGCCTGTTGCACTAGAGTGTCACGGGTCTTTAATAATTTTGAATGAACGCTTCTGTGCTGCAGAGGTGACGTTATGTTTAATTCAAGATCTGTATCTTCTAGACTTTATAACAAAAAGTAATCATTTAGGTACAAAGCAGTTATTGTTAGGAAAACGTAGGTTTTGAAATCATCCTTTTTTTTCATAAGAAGGGTCTCACCCATCTTTTACCTACAGACTTTTTACAGGATTGCTCATTGTTGGTGAGGGAACGTACAAAATTGTTCGAGGGTGACTCAACTGCTTTATTTTCCCCAGCCCGAAAGAACAATTAAGCTTTCAACAGTGGTTGCATCAGTTCTTTGAAAGTAGTATCTAATGAATCCCATTTGCTTGCACGAGTCCTGCAACCCTGCTCGTCCTTCAAGTATATCATAGAATAGAATCATAGAATCCCTACAGTGCAGAAGGAGGCCATTCGGCCCATCAAGTCTGCACCGACAACAATCCCACCTATCCCTACATAATTACCCCGCCAATCCCTCTAACCTACGCATCCTGGGACACTAAGGGGCAATTTAGCAAATCCAATGCACCTAACCCACACATCTTTGGAATGTGGGAGGAAACCGGAGCACCTGGAGGAAACCCACGCAGACACGGGGAGAACGTGCGAACTCCACACAGGCAGTGACCCAAGCCAGGGATCAAACCCAGGTCCTTGGAGCTGAGAGACAGCAGTGCCAATCTATATATCTAATCCCTGTTGAAAGTTCTAACTTGATCTCCTTCCACCACTTTTCAGGCAGTGAAAGTGTAGACACACAAAAATGGGAGCAATACAACATCTTTTCGGGAACATCTTTCAAATGAAGGACAACCCTCCTAAAATGTTGAGTACATGTTAGAAAGCAGGATGAAATCCTGTCTTACTGATGATATAATTTTTTAAGACTCCCACTCATTGCTGTTTTAAGATTACAATCAATGAAATCAAGACACTATAACTAAGTTCACCCAAGCCAAGATTTGTGGCTCCGACTACGGAGCTATCTGATACCACCGTAAACTTGTTTTTGATCTCAGAAAAGTTGTTCCTACAAACATGCATAAATGAAAAATTTTAAACAAAAAATACATCATGGAAGCCAAACAATTGTTTACATAGAATCTTAATATTTACTGACTGTGTATTAAAATAATGTTAAATGCATACTGTGCCGTTCTCAGCACATCTCTACACTGGATCCCCATTAAATAACTGTACAACTGGAAATATTATTCTGATGGGAGCATTAAGAGCCGCCAGCAACTTTCCTTTTAAATACTGATCTATTAATGATCCAACTGCAGCAATATCTGATTCCTGCCAACTATAGCATCATTGCTTACTTGCTTAGGTACGGCAAGTGACTCATACATAAACTTGTGTTTCATGACTGACTGACAAAGTTTGGGAAGAGCTGAAGTTTATAAGTTTCACTCGCCATCACTCAAACATAAGTTGGATGACATCTTCCTCACCAGGTCCAAGACGGCGAGGATATCGAGAATACTCCAGAGACTTCCTGGAAATACACCATTGAATTTGGAAGCTCGTGCTGCCCAGAGCTGCAAATAGATGAAGTGGCACCAGTGGCAACTGTAAGATGAATCCTGGGAACTTGACAAGATTTACCAGTCCCAACAAGCCTGTCATTTTTTTTTCCCCCCAAGAATGGCAGCTACTTGCTTCTTTTGCCATTTCCATTCATCCACAAATGCACCTCAAACCCGTTTGTAATATCTGCTTCAACAGCCTTCTTGGCAAGTTTTTGAGACATTAGGTAAAATGTTTCAGCTTTGTCTCTGATTCACCAAAAATTAATTTTTAACTCGCATCCCCGGGAATTTGAACCTTTCACTGCACTGAACAATTTGCCCAAATCAATTATCAAATCAGTTTGTCATCTTCAAAAAGAGAACAGTGGCGTGTACTGGTTAAGTTACTGGACTAATAATCCAGAGACCAGGGAGTGCGAAATCCAAGCCCACGACGGCAGTTTGAGGGGTCACATCTTATTTAAATAGTCACCAGTAATTATGACCATAGATTGTTGTGAAAATCTTAACTGGCTCACTGATGTCCTACAGGAGAGGCAGGAATCTTGCCAGGTTGGCTTGCTCTGGTCTATTTATGACATCAACTCTATATCAACATACTTGTCTCTTTACACCAATCTGAAGCAACATGGTAAACCACTCAGCCAGCCAACCACCACTTGCCTAGGGTAACAAAGGATGGACAATAAATGTCAACCCCGACAGTAATGCTCACTTCAAGAATGGGTTTAAAGTACAACATTGTCTTTATTTCAAGATAAAAGTCGGAAAACTAGCAGGATTTACCCATCCCACTGCAGTGAACGGAGATTTGGCTTGCTGCCAAATCCTCCATCTTCGCTGCAGTGGGAGCATGACGTGAACAGGCTGTAAGATCGTGCCCAACAAGTGCAACGTCCTTGAACTTTACTTACAATCTAATCTGCTCATTGTCCAAATCATCATTGTTGTTCACCTCACTTTTCTCAAGCTGGATAATGCGGCAATGAGAAAGAGCAAGTTTGGAAGATGTGAACAATATAACCCAAGGTGAAAACCAGCTCCTTTGAAGAGAGTATGGTAGCATGCAGAAATCAAGCCCACAGGTTTAAAGAGATGTAGTGGAAAGAGGACAGGGACAAAGATGGATCCTGTTCCTGAAGGATATTATATTACAGAGGCAGAAACAGAAGATAAAGTGAAGAGAGGGAACAGTCATAGGAGTAGAAACTCAAGACAGGGCCACATGCAAGTTCCTTCCACATTACACAAAATAATACCAACATTAGGAAAGCAGAATTAAGGGGAATTGGAAAAAAAAAATGAGAAGGTTGGTTTGGTGGGATGATTTGATTTATTGTCACATGTATTGGCATACAGTGAAAAGTTTTGTTTCTTGCGCGTCATACAGACAAAACATACCGTTCATAGAGTACATAAAGGAGAACAAAAGGATAAGATGATGTACAATATATAGTGTTGCAGTTACAGATATGCTGAAGAGAAAGATCAGCTTAATATATAATAGGTCCTTTCAAAAGTCATATGGCAACAGAGAAGAAGCTGTTCTTGAGTTGGTTAGTACGTGTTCTCAGACTTTTGTATCTTTATTCCAAGAAGGTGGAAGAGAGTATGTCCGGGGTGCATGAGAGCCTTGATTATACTGCTTTCCCGAGGCAGTGGGAAGTGTAAACGGAGTTAATGGATGGGAGGCTGATTTGCCTGATGGACTGGGCTTCGTTCACAACAATTCCCAAAAAATGCAAGTTTAGAACAAATTGGTGTGACCCGTGACTCGAGCACCAAAGGTCAGCAGAAACAATCTATTCAAATTAAGACTAATTGGTTAAACATTAATCTGGGGGTATAGGGAGAGCAGGGGAGTATGGCTTTGAGGTAGAGATGAGCTATGACCTGATAATAGTGGAGCATGTTTGGGGCCAAATGGCCTACTGGTGCTCCTATTTTCTGTGTTTCACACCTGCGCGTGCACACAAACTTGATAAGAATGTAACTTGTCCCTTCTTGAAACATTCTTTAACTGAATGGATTAATAATTGCAATTAAAAAATATTCTTACCTCAATGTATCTGATAAATCTCCTTCTCCCACACTAGGGAACTTAGCTAACCTTTAAATTCCATGGTGTGGGTGTTACCATATGATGCTAAAGACCAAGAGGAGAATTCTCAAATTACAAGAAAATAAATTCTAGGAAAAATTTGATCTCTTTTTGAAAGCAAAAACAAAGTAGCTGGTAAATGTGGAAACAAAAGAGAGAGGAATTAAACCAAGATATTGGTCTCTTCTCAACATCCTGGTTGCAAGGAATAGCTCATTCCTGCAAAGCGACAACATTTGAAGTGAGTGGTCCAGATGAAGGGGATGCTAGACAAGTATTTGAAGGTGAATGGAACAGAGGGATTGGATGGTAGATTTAGATGAATATGGCTGGAGGTTTTGAGTGAAACTTAAACACCAGCATGGATTGGTTGGACTGAATGGCCTGTTTCTGTGCCGTATATCCTATGCAATTCTCTACTCAGTGCTGGCAACCAGAAGTAGTTTGTATTTTAGTTCAAAGTTATGGCTGCTTTTGCTTTATATTGGTAGGGTAAATATAAGAAATTCTAGAATTTTGAATGTAGCCAATCCAATGATTTTGATTTGATTTATTATTGTCACATGTATTAATATACAGTGAAAAGTATTGTTTCTTGTGCGCTATACAGACAAAACATACTGTTCATAGAGAAGGAAAAGAGAGAGTGCAGAATGTAGTGTTATAGTCTTGGCTAGGGTGTAGAGAAAGATCAACTTAATGCAAGGTAGGTCCATTCAAAAGTCTGACAGCAGCAGGGAAGAAGCCGTTCTTGAGTTGGTTGGCACGTGATGTACATTTCTAGTCACAAATCTGACATTATCCAGAAGGCAATAATTGTGGCCGAACCTCTGAGAAAGGGTTCAATTGTACCACTGGTGGATGCAACAGAAAGGAAGTACAATTACACTGGCACAGTAGAAAATGCAAACTGAAGCATAACAACAGGAAAGGAATGCAAACCTGCCTTCCTTTGGTACAGAATTGGCATCAAGCCAGCTCAATGCAAGCATTGCTTTTAAATAAAAAGCATATTCAACTTCTGAGAGTTTTATGGTGCCTTTCTCACAAATTGCTACTGAACCACTCAAAAATATGCCAGTTTAATCTCCTAACCTGGTCCACGAGAGCTGAACAAAACGGCCGAAGGGGGGGTTTCCACTCCCTGCAGGGGTTCAAATACAATTTGTGCGGGTCAAAGTTAAAAGTTTAGGTAACCTCGAGAGTCAATAATGAAACACATACCAGGAGGATTCAATTCTCAGACATCACAGGCAAAACTGCAGGAGTGCTGCCAAGTTCTTTTTATCTCAAACTCTTGTTGAGCTACGTTGTTTTGGGTGGAAGAAAATGTATCTGATCCTGCAACTGACTGCTCAGCTCCTGTGCAGATAAGAGGTGCATTACACTATACCTGGCCCCATTGAACTGACTGATGAAATCCAAGCTCGAGTTTAAAACAAAGAGGTTGTGTGTTGCAGCATCGGAACATCGCAGCCAACTTCATCCATGGCTCCCGTCAGGATCATGTACCAGACAACAGCTGACTAAAAGCTCTATAATTTATCTCTGTTGAATCGCAGTGCCAAGGACAAACACAAACTGAAAATCTAATCTAGCCCTTTTACAAGATACCCACTCAGAATTCAGAGAAGCACGTTAGCTTAATAATGCTTCACCCATGCCTCAACAGCCCAGTGAGCAGACTGAGGCTCATATTTTCACCATTTTATGATGTGAATGTCTTCGCTTTGGCTATAAAATTGAAAGAACAAACTATTTTTGCTCTATATTTTTAAAAAATGGAGGTTCGCCAATGTTTAAATAGTTGTTAGGCTCGAGAGAAAAGTTATTTATTATCTTTTACACAATCCATCTTGATTTTAAAAGCCCCATTGATTTCTTCAGTTGAAATTTGTGCTTTTTTTTTTCAGCAAATGCAACACTGACAGTGTTGAATGTTGTTTGAGAGGTAGTACTCCGATTCCATAAGAAAATATAACTGCTTCAATTAGCATAGTAACCTTCATTAACGTTAGATTTACTGTAGCCTTGCTCATAGATAACAATTGGAAGCAGAGTCAGAGTACTCAGCACAGCTTCCCATGTAGGAGCAGTAATTGATAGAGGGGCATAATGGAGCAGCAATGCAGGGAGATTGGCAAGTTGCATGGAGCTTAAGAGTCTTAAACTGGGCCTGGACCATCCCAGAAGGCACAAGGCTAGCAGAATGGAGGCAAGCTGAACTAGATTGTAATCAGTTTGAAAAGCAGTTGGGGATGGAGAACAGAAAGGCATGCCGAGAAAAGTGTATCTGAAGGAGCTGTAAAGACCACTGATGGGCACTGAAATCATCTATAAGGAGGGTCAAAAGATGAAATGAAGCACAGAGGGAGCCAGGAAATCTCAGCAAAGACAAAAACTAGTGCCAGGTCTGCGAGAGAAATTGGGATCTAGAGAAAATTAAAAAATTGATGGACTTCGGAGAGGAAATAGACAGTTTTTGTCAGCAGCAGTTTAACATTTTTGTTAATTTTGCTTTCAATGTTAAAATTATACTTTGCGTGTCTGAGGAACAACTCAAAGAAATCAGAAAACATTCCCAAATATTTGGTAGTTTTAGAAAGGAATTAAACTGGTCACTTCTGTATGAATCACTAGCATATGATAAATAACCTTTCCTGTCATTGCATCTTGATAGTTTTTTCCTACCTCCCTTTATTTGAGCAATTAAATGTAGTTAACATGTCATTTGAGCTACTCACACGATAGACACTGATAGAACTTCACTATGGGCAAGACCGAGACACAATTTGTCACGTAAACAGGGAAATTCAGTGAATTTGGGAGTGCTTTAACTAAGTTTAGCAGTGAAACTTTTTTTTCCAATTTACAAATAACTTGCTATTAGACCGCTTATTAAAAATTTTTACTATCTGTGATACGGTTCTTGCCCAATTGTAACAGGAATGTTTACAGATGCACCGTAGAAAGCATTCTTTCCGGTTGTATGGCTCCTGCTTTGTGCAAGAAACTACAAAAGTTGGTGAACATAGCCCAATCCATTACGCAAACCAGCCTCCCATCCACTAACTCTGTCTACACTTCCCATTGCCTCGGCAAAGCAGCCAGCATACTTAAGGGCCCCATGCACTCCGGACATTCTCTCTTCCACCTTCTGCCGTCGGGAAAAAGATACAAAAGTCTGAGGTCGCGTACCAACCGACTCAAGAACAGCCTCTTCCCTGCTGCAATCAGACTTTTGACTGGACCCACCTCGTATTAAGTTAATCTTTCTCTACACCTAGCTATGACTGTAACACTACATTCTGCACTCTCTCATTTCCTTCTCTATGAATGGTATGCTTTGTTTGTATATCGTGCAAGAAACAATACTTTTCACTGTATACTAATATATGTGACAATAATAAGTCAAATCAAAAGACAAAGGAATGTTAAACTCTGAATTAACCAAAAAGTGACCATTGCATCCGCTGGTATGTTTCTCTGTAGATTAGGGAGTTCTCCAGCTGACATATTGCAAGGTCACACAATGTGATCAGCAAGAACAATATTTATGCAAATGGTCCATTGTTGGATATACATACAAATTTTAATTTTGGTGTCAGAACTGGAAAATTTAATTTTCCTCATCATTTTTAAAATATAACCAGTACCTTGGTGAGTTATGGTGGAAAATTGCACAAGTCTATGATGCTTTAAAAAAAAAAAATATTTTATGGGATGTGGCTGTCACTGACTAGGCCAGCATTTGTTGCCCTCCTCCCATTGCCCTCGAGGTGCTGGCAGTGAGCCATCTTCTTGAACAGCTGTAGCCCACCTGTTGCAGATACACCCACAGTGCTGCTGGGAAAGAGTGCCCAGATTTTGATCCCATGACAGTGAAGGAATGGTGATATAGTTCCAAGTGAGGGCAGTGCATGACTTGGGAGGTGAACCTGAAGGTGGTGTTGTTCCCAAGATTCCGCTGCCCATGTCCATCTAGGTTTGCCATAGTTCATCCCAGTATATGTATTTCAGAAGTCACGATGCATCAAGAATACTTTGGATCACACAAACCCCTGCTCCAGCTCTTTAACGTCCAATCACTTGCCTCCTCATTGTTCCCCCAGACAGATTAATAATTCTGCCTCAGCTGTTAAGGCAATTCAATGGCACGGCTCCAGGTAGTTTCTGTGGCAACTGAGGAAAGGGAGAGAATGTGGTGGTAGGCCTCACCAGTCCGCCTTGCTCCGTTCGTCCACTATTCCAGTCCGGCTTCATGTGGGATAGCAGAGGTCAACCTAGGACTTATGACCAATTCTTTATTGCGCCACTACACTCTAGTGCAGGTGCTTTAATAAGAACATATCCATGTCCCATTCGTATATTTTAAATTTGTAGTCTGTGAACCCTTGTGGCGCTAGCAACAAATCAGCAAAACATGCCAGATGATGCACAAACACTCATGGTAAGCTCGAGGCAAATTCCACCATTAATTTTGATTCATTTTCTTCCAACTCAAGCTACCTCCAATTCACAACTGCATGACAGTGAGGAAGCATGCAAGTCTGAATGGTCAAATTGGAAAGAAACAAAACCTGTACATAATACAAGACAAATGGGAACAAAGTAATTTTGTTTTCATTATTTTCAACTAAAAATGCAAATTACGTGACTTCTTGCAATTCACCCACTCAACAGCCACTCCCAGGATTCAGTTTTGACAGAACAATTAATCAATTTCATATCCTCTGGCACAATCTTGATTTTTGCCAGATATCATTCAAAATGGATGCTGGTCAGAAACCTCAAACAGTACGCCTCTCTTTAAATTACAGCTCCTCATGCCAAGTGTTTCACAAATCATATAAAACACATTTCATTAAGAGGATCCTGTTGGCTTTTAGACATTTTCAGCACAGACGGAGGCCATTTGGCCTATCATACTCATGCCTGTCAATGAAGATCTGACTGCACGAATCCTGAGGTGCATGGGGTCCTTCATTATGCTGGCTGCTTTGCTGAGACAGCAGGAAGTGTTGACAGAGTCAATGGATGGGAGGATATAAATTTCCAGCATGACTTTCCTGCTGGTGTTCTATGCCTCGGCTAATATAGGCAGGTATCCTATCTGCCTTCTTAACCACCTGATCTACCTGCCCTGCCACCTTCAAGGATCTGTAGATATGCACTCCAAAGTCCATCTGATCTTCAGTACTTTCTAGGGTCTTATCATTCATAGTGTAATCCTTTGCTTTGTCAGGCCTCCCCAAGTACATTACCTCTCACTTTTCCAGGTTGAATGTCATTTTCCACTGCTCTCCCCACCTGACCAGTCCATTGATATCCCCTTTAATCTTCAGCAGAATAAAATCCCAATGAATTGTGTTTTGTTGAGTAAGGAGGAATTGTGTGTGAAGTTATCAGCAAGTGTACGTACGACCTACAACCATTTACAAATCCCAACCCTTCCCTCATTCATTCATCCACAGGTCTAACATTGGTACAAAAAAGAAAACTGAGAATTACCCTATTAAGTCTCTGGTTAATCTCACTAAATTCATTGCGCTTATTTGCAGAAGAACACTTCCCTGGTTCAGATCAGCAGGCTACTTTTACAGATGCACCATAGAAAGCATTCTTTCTGGTTGTGTTACAGCCTAGTATGGCTCCTGCTCTGCCCAAGACCGCAAGAAAGTACAAAAGGTTGTGAAAGTAGCCCAATCCATCACGCAAACCTACCTCCCATCCATTGACTCTGTCTACACTTCCTGCTGCCTCGGCAAAGCAGCCAGTATAATTAAGGACCCCATGCACCCCAGACATTCTCTCTTCCACCTTCTCCTGTTGAGAAAGAGATAGAAAAGTCTGAGGTCACGTACAAACCGACTCAAGAACAGCTTCTTCCCTACTGCCGTCAGACTTTTGAATGGACCTATCTTGCATTAAGTTGATCTTTCTCTACATCCTAGCTGTGACTGTAACACTACATTCTGCACTCTCTCCTTTGCTTCTCTATGAACAGTATGCTCTGTCTGTATGGTGCGCAAGAGACAGTACTTTTCACTGTATGCTAATACATGTGACAATGATAAATCAAATACTATTTTCTTTGTGGAATTGGAATCTAGTCGAAACAATTCAGAATTATCAATGGCCATTTTCCCACTTATTTTTTTAAAAAACAAATGACTTCTGTAGTGAGGAAAAGCAGTTTATAAACTGCTCCCAGTACTGCACCACACTCCCCTTGCCTTTGGTAGAAACCACAGGATCTTTTGGCATTTGGAAACTAGTGTGCTACCACATTCGTTGAGTGGACATTAATGTATACAAGTTGTGTGCATCTCAGCAGTCACATCTGGTGATTGGACTCTTGGGTCCACTAAAACAAGAATTGTGAAACTGCATCAAATAGAAATTCTGGCAGCTCTTGGAATTAACAACTTGAAGTTCAACTCAGGTCCGGCATGGAGCCACATTGTAAAAGTCTCGGGGTTATCCATTGGACCACCTGGTAAACTTTTTTATAACGTTCAGAACACCAAGACTCCTTAAATTAAAAATGAATCAACTAGCGACTGTGGAGCTCTGTTGTGGTGCTTAGTTACTCATATCATTGCGAGCTTCAGTCAGGAATATAACTTGGATTCACCAATTGTGACTTACGGGAATGCAATTGAAGAACAGTGACTGGGGTATAATGGTAGTCAAGCTCAAATTCTTTTTGAAAACACTTTTGAAGGAGCCATTCGGATTACTGGAGAAGACACATGAATGGGATTCCAGTCTAAAGATGTGTAGATTGAGTGGATTCCAAATGCCAAATTGTCCTTTAGCATCCAAAGATGTGAGGTTTGGGGAATTAGCAGGGTAAATACGTGGGGTCACGGGAATAGAACTTGGGTGGGATACTCGACGGGCCGAACGGCCTCCTTCTGCACTGTAGGGATTCTATGATTCCTGAAGCTATGACCCTAGCCCATTATCCTGTGCAAAACCATTGGCTAGTTATAGTGGGGACCCCCAAGGCGAAATGCCAGCTAGTCCTGGAGAAGACATTAGTCACGTTAGGAACAATTGCCTCACCATGGCCAGAAATGAGATCTTGGGCAGGTAAGTGCTGGGATTAGAATGGAAAAAGGGGAGGCTCGTGCAAATTCTTCCTCTTGAAGGCTCCCCACAGCTATCTCCAGAGGAATGACCCAAGGACATCCACTCTCCGACAAGTGCCTGTAGGTATTCGCATGTGGTGAAGGGGTGAGTAGCAACCATTGGTAATCCAAGTTTTGGGGGAGAGAAAGTGAGGTTGAGAGATTGAATGGGAGGCCACAATATCCAATTCCTCATGATCCTCTTTGAGTTGGGCAGAGGGAAGTACGAGGAAGTCACAACCTGTACTCACTTCATATCGTCAATAACTTAAAAATGGACTGACAGTCAGTCTCAGGTTTAGTTTTATTTTTGATGCAGAAAAATTTAGGGCTCTTGGGCTGTCAAATTCACATTCCTTTTTTTCAAATTAAAGATGGGAAAAATGAAGTCTACATCCTCGGCCAAAAAAAAGTTACGTAAGCATTGCAATAGCATTTAAAACTTCTGTATATCCTCTAGCGCAAACAAAACAATTTAGTCTCTCAAATCAAAGTCAATTATGCTGCCAAAATATAGCTTAAAGCTCATAAATTAGTCATCACATCTTTTACAATTAAGTGTCAGCACGTTAAACCTCAACATTCCATTATCCAAGATATTTTTAAACTGGCAAAAATTTTTTAGCTGCCTTAATTCCGACAACATTAATCATGTACCTGTTTATCTAGAATTGGGAGTTCAATCAGCTTCAATTCCTTTACCTTGGACTGGAGCCACTCAATCCCATCACTTTGGAGTAAATGTAATCTGTCTTACTTGGACTTGCTAGGGTTTTGGAATGTTCTTCATAACTACCTACATCTTAACCCATAATTCTAGGAATATGGCTGAATTTTAAAAAATCCACATACAGCTCTTTATATCGTGGTACCAAAGATCAATACATTAAAAAAACACAAGATAAACATCTACCGCTTTACAAAGTATTTTTTGAAGTGTTATAGGGCAGAATTTTCCTGTCCCGCCCACCACGGGGATCATTGCGGGAAGGGGCGGTCCATGAAAAGGTCCGTTTACCTCAGGCGGCATTTTCCGGTCTTGAGGTGAGTGCAGCCGGAAAACCCCTCCCAAAAATATAGGAAACAAGGCAGCCAATTTGTGCACAGCAAGCTCCCACAAGCAGCAAAGTGATAGTGACCAGTTAAACTGCTTTTTGTGATGTTGGTTGAAGGATAAATATTGGCCAGGACGCCAGGGATAACTCCCCTGCTCTTCTTCACGATACCATCATTGAATGTTTTACGTCCAGCCAAGCAAGCCCTCGATTTAACATCTTATCTGAAAGAAAGCAGCTCCCGACAGTGCTGCACACCCTCAGTGCTGCAAGAGCGTGTCAGTCGAGATTTTTGTGCTCAAGTCCTTGAGTGCGATTTGAAAAGGAGGTAGTCTAAAAGAACCTGTGGTGATTTACTTAGCCAAGTTTACTTAATGTTGGAAAAGGCACGCCTATTGGGGCAGCATGGTGGCACAGTGGCAAGCATTGCTGCCTCACAGTGCTAGGGATCAGGGTTCAATTCCGGCCTTGGGTGACTGTCGGTTTGGAGTTTGCACACATTCTCCCCGTCTCTGCGTGGGGTTTCCCCTGGGTGCTCCAGTTTCATAGAAACCCTATAGTACAGAAAGAGGCCATTCGGCCCATCGAGTCTGCACCGACCACAATCCCACCCAGGCCCTATCCCCATATCCCTACATATTTTACCCTCTAATCCACGCATCCCAGGACACTAAAGGGCACTATTTTAGCATGGCCAATCAACCTAACCTGCACATCTTTGGACTGTGGGAGGAAACCGGAGCACCCGGAGGAAACCCACGCAGACACGAGGAGAATGTGCAAACTCCACACAGACAGTGACCCAAGCCGGGAATCGAACCCCAGTCCCTGGAGCTGTGAAGCAGCAGTGCTAACCACTGTGCTACCGTGCCGTACTCCAAAGATGTGCAGGTTCATGGATTGGCCATGTTAAAGTAAAAGTATATTTATTAGTCACAAGTAAGGCTGACATTAACACTACAATGAAGTTACTGTGAAATTCCCCTAGTCGCCACACTCCAGCGCCTGCTCAGGTCAATGCACCTAACCAGCATGTCTTTCAGACTGTGGGAGGAAACCGGAGCACTCGGAAGAAATCCACGCAGATACGGGGAGAACGTGCAAACTCCACACGGACAGTGACCCAAGCCAGGAATTGAAGCCGGGTCCCTGGCGCTGTGAAGCAGCAGTGCTAACCACTGGGCTACCATGCCACCCATGGCCCCTTAGTGTCCCAAGAGGTCTAGGTTAGATGGCTTAGCCATGGGAAATGTATGTAATTACTTGGATAGGGTGGGAGGGGGGGCCCGGGTAAGTTACTCTTTCAAAATGTTGGTGCAGACTCAATGGGCTGAATGGCCTCTTCTGCACCGAATGAATTCTATGAAAATAAAATTAAGGAAAGCTGAAACATCTTGAATTCTTCGCAAGGACAACACACTGGAGGAAATAGTTTTCCATGGCAACAACGATGTTTGCACAGCATCTTCAACATTGTAAAACACCTCAATGCACTTCACAGGAGCATTATCAGAAAACACAACATGCAAGATACTAGGGCAGCAATTGGGAGAGAAGTGGTCATGGAGAGATTTGAATGCACGATAGTTACAAATTGGAGGTTTTGCCCCAGAGCAGGAGCTAATGCAGATCAGCAAACGCAAGGGTGATATGTGAATGGGACTCGAGGAAAGTTAGGTTATGGGCAGCAGAGATTTGGAGTGCTCACAAAGATTGGGAAAGGGGGGTGTAGCCAGCAGAACACTTGAATAGCCCAGAATGGAGGGGACAAAAGCATGGATGAGGGTTGTAGCAGCAGAGGAGCTGATGAAGGGGTAGAACCAAACAACATTACCTCGGTAGAAGTAGACAGTTAGTGATCGAGAGAACATACCTAGGGACAGGGTGTGTGCAAAGGTTGGGCAGATATGGTGCTGGGTAGGGTATAAAGACAACACAGGAGCCACAAGCAACATTGCATTAATGGTGATTCAATACAAATCATTAAAGTAGACACATCTTCCCTGGTTTAAAGTGCTAACTTTGTATCAGGCTTCACTGCGTAGTGATTTGAAGAGTCAAAGTACAGTATGCAAGACATTAAAATGTTCTTTGTACATTTATTACTTTCACCACCTTCCCTGAGGGAGAAGAAAATTGCTCTCACCGTTGGTATTTGTCCAACTTGTACTTAGCTTCGCAATGGCCAGACATATTACATATACATTTTTTAAAAATTTAAATTATTGAAATAATTGAGTGGCTGACTCAAATTAATGACTTAATGAATGTCAGGCGACTCATATGAATGCCATGGTTCTGGCTTCTGCTGTTGTTTTCTTTTGGATCAACATAGCTGATGCCAACAATTGAGGTTGGAATTGCTGGGTCAATCAGAAAGTGTGTGTGTGTGTGTGTGTGTGTGTGTGTATATAAAGAGGACCATTCCCAAACTTAGATTGCAGGCTTCAATTTTTAAAGTGCGTGCAGGACAACTTTTACACTGCACATTTTTGCATTTAGTAAGAGGAATTTCTATTTAAACAAGCTCGTATATATTCTCCATTATGTAGGATGTATTTTACTTGTCGGTGGAAATTGAAGTCCCACAATTTCAGAATCGTCCAACTGCATTTAATGAAAATGTTATTTTATGGGTTGCAAGGAAAGACGTTGTTGAAGTGGATCATCTGACAACTCGCTACCCAAGTACAACTGAAGTATGTCCAAGCCCGTCGCAAAGAAGAATATGGAATGCTTTTTAACCCTTGAATTCATAACGCTGAATACAAAATAAATAGGTATCAACATAGAAAGCACAAATCACCCAAGAGGCTGCTTCTGACAAACGGAGTGCCCACACAGTGGACTCTGCTGCAAACAATATTTCTGCAATGGCCAGGCCATAAGAATAGATGTATATTTAGGAGTATGTTTGCCCTGTTGTTTTTGGATACAAGTAGATTCTAATGTGGCCCAGATGTATTTTCCTTTTACAGCACGGTAACACTTTTATTAAGTTGTTTCCACTGCTTAGACCACATGGGATAGTAATTGGAGGAACTTCTGCCTGGTTTCTGCAACATGATAACTGCTGCTTTTTAGCGACTAGAGAAACAGCTATTACAGCATAATAGAGAGATATTCTGTGACCCACTGATCTGCCAGATGAGAGGACAGTTAGTTCCTTTTGTTTAAATTGGATTTCATCCATGGGTCCAAATATAGCTTTAAAAAATAGCGCTGGCAGAAGTTACATTCAAAGAGTTGAGAGACGTAGATTTGGTCTAAGTGCATGCATATGCTAATTGTAATGTTAAGCACATTTCTCATAACTTCTTTCCCCAGTAAGCCATCATTTTTCTTAATTAAGTCTGGAATTTTTGGCTGTAGTGTGAAGTAAAGTAAAACTGCCATTGCAGTTCTTACAAAACAAACGAGAGCCATTTGTCACATTCTTCTTGGGCAATGGTATGAACTGAGGCCCATTCTTTCCTTGGGTCGCAACGGACAGCGCGGCAGCAGAGTTGGTGCAAAAAATTGCTCCGTTCTGCACCAAACCCAGAGTCAGGGCCAAACCTGTCTCAGGAGGTGAAGTGGAGTGAACGAGTTTGCAAAAACAGGAAGCCATTTCCAAATCTACATGTTTGAAAAACATGATAAGGCCACGTCGCAACAAGTTCCAGTTTGTTCCCAAATCGGATAACAATGAAACATTCTGCATGCAGACAATTCTAGCCCAGGAAGATTTTCTTATGTAGAACACGCCTCATTAGATAGAATCTTGTCGCAGCATAACTTGTCTATAAGATCAGAGCGTTTTCAGTCACTGTTTCTGTTTGGAAAGGGGGAGTTTAGCACAATTTTTCATCTCCTGCAGCCCAACTTAAAATATCAAATTGTCAGGTCAAATGTTGTGCAGTTCATTCTGGGGAGGTTCAGTCTCTTGGCTTTGTCCCACTCTCGTCTGATCTGAAACTTTTGGTCTTCTCATTTGCTACCCATCCTATCTCCTCTACTTGTATCTGTATGCACAGATACCAGTGAATAGTCAGCATGTTTTGAAATCATACGTTCTGCTCACTTGATTTACAATGATTGCTGAGGATGTTCCCCAGGAGGTGCGAGAATCAAATTTAATGTTCCTTGCACTGTTGTTACATGTAGCAAGTGCCTTGAGATGTTTCACTAATTTATAAAGGTGGCGTAAGAATGCATAAGTTGCTGTGCACAAATGGGAGGTGTGGGACTCAGGAGCTGGGGGGGGGGGGGGGGGGGCGGGGGGGGAGGGGGGGGGGAGAAGGGGTGTCAGGAAGAATATTATTCTCAAGTGGTTCCTCAATCTTTTTGCAAAGTTAGCTAAATACTTTCAAATTGCCATCCAAACAAACTTGGATGGCTTGTAACTTGAGAGTTGCATTTCCAATATAAAACAGTAAATCCTTGCAGCACTTTCTGACCGGAATAATGAAAAAAGAGAGACCAAACCACCACATCCTGCGCAGAACTCAATTTGAAATTTCCTCCTGTTGGAAGACTTTGGCTGGAGAGTGTGTGTGCCCAGGGTGGGGTTATCGCATGGAAATGCACATAACACGGCAAAGTTAGCCAAATGCTTTCAAATTGCCAGTGGCTAGTAATTTGAGCTGTGTTTCCAATATAAAACAGCAAAGCCTTGCAGCATTTTTGTATTGGAAGAATGAAAGCCAATGGTTATTGTCCACACACTAATAGGATATGCTACAAACAGTCATCGAGTTTTGCTCGCGTCAAAAACGCTCCATGACAAACTTCCAGATCAGCAGGGCAAGATCAGAACCACTGGTCCATCCATACATTACTTACAAGCCTGAGAGATACCTGAAACAATATTGGGAAACAGTTGGGAACATGCCATCCAAATATTCATTTCAACCCCAGAGGCAGAATGGAGAGATGAGAAGGATATGTTGCAACAGGGAAAAAAAATTACACCATACAGTTTCTCCAAACTACACCTCAACAGTTTTCAGCAGTTTACAAAGCCACTGAGGTAATGCAGCTCACATCAAACTCCTCTTCATAAAAAAAATGAAGTCATTGTGGAGAGAACATGTCCAAGTTAGTTATTTTTCTTTTCATATTAGAAAGTGTTTCATATTATGTTTTCCAGCAGAACGATAGATAGCCTGCCAGGAACGCTAATGTATTCCAACAGTGAGAAGCAGTGGGTGGAATCGGGAGGTGAGTAGAGACATTGCTTTCTCCCACCTAGAGTTTTTATTACAAACAAATGTCAAAAAAAACAAAGAAGCACAGCTGTGGTCTTTGTGGTACTACAACATAATAAGCCACTAGTGTTGAGTAATGTTCTCTGGCTTTGGTTAACAAAGCATCCTGATATGCAAGGGAAGGTGGACACTGAGCCCACTGTTTTCAAAATACTTCACACAAAGTAGTGCGAACTCCAGAGCATGTGGTTCACAGCAGAAGAAAACACAAATCAATCACGGGGACCGAAACAAAAGATGTTTCTTTTTCCGCAACTATGCAGTTATGCACCCGATGCTTGTTAAACAGGTAGATTCCTTGGCATTCCACAAATACGCAGAAAGCTTTAACCCATATATTGTGTGTGCCCTTAGTTATGTAGATGGACAGCTTTACAACAATAGTAGTCCCACTCTATTCGTTCCACAATGGGTAACATGGTGGCACAGTGGTTAGCACTGCTACCTCACAGCGCCAGGGACCCGGGTTCGATTCCTGGCTTGGGTCACTGTCTGTGCGGAGTCTGCACCTTCTCTGCATGGGTTTCCTCTGGGTGCTCCGGTTTCCTCCCACAGTCCGAAAGATGTGCTGGATAGGTGCATTGGCCATACTAAATTCCCCCTCAGTGTACCCGAACAGGCGCCGGAGTGTGACGACTAGGGGATTTTCACAGTAACCTCACTGCAGTGTTAATGTAAGCCTACTTGTGACACTAATAAAAAATAAACTTTAAAAATAATAAATAAACTCTTCTTAAAAAATTGCTTTTCTGAAAGCATGTCCCATTTACTATGATGTACAACTGGATTACATATTTGGGTAAAAACATGCGCCAGAATTCTATCGCCCCGCTGCCATGGAATCGGAGCAGACGAGAGGCAGACAATGGAAATGTCCCTGGACCTCAGGTGAGATTTTATGGCCTTGCTCAAGACCGGAAAATCATGCCCCTAGAGTTTGCAGCTTATACTTCCAGAAGATTCCATTCAATTAGAATCCAAGTTTTAATCGTTCAGTCAAATAATGCCCAAAAATAAGTTTCATGAAATGAGGAATACATTTTTCAGAATTCATGATTTAACATTGGTAGGTACACACGCCAGTGTATATGCTGTCTCTCTGCATAATCTATGCACCCTGCTTTGAATAGCATGAACATTAGTCCTCTGTTAGCATACAAGGAAACAAATTCTGACAAAGCACTAACCAGCTGGTGTGTAACTGAGAATTTATGGACTAAAAAAGATGGCACTCATTAAAAAATGTTCAATGCTGATAGGTGTCTGCCCTAGTTGTCCAACTTCTCAATTAGTTTCCCTGGCAGATTAGGGATTTTCCAGATTTAATCTTGATCTGTCCACAACAAGGGAGTCTGAAAGGGGGAGTGGAGGAAAGTACATTACAGCAGGATTCTCTAATCTACGAAATGTATGCTGCCGGAAGATTCCACCAGAACCATTTCAGGAAACACCACAGAATCTTCCGTTTGTGCACTTTGGCTCAGGGAGGGTGTGCTGGAGGGAAAATCAGTAGGAACGAGATGAAACCTTGAACTGGAAATATAACGCATGGATCTCTGGGGCAGGAAATCTAAGAATTAGACAAGATATATGAACTGTCAAAGATGACGTAACCAGGATCTAGTGTGAACATGATTTCACGTTACGTTACATAAAAGTATCAATAGTCACTTCATGGGTCAAACCTTAGGTACTGACTCGTCTGAAAAGAAAAAAATTATCCCGATCAGGCAAGCAACTCACTCACTTATTCCCCCTTTGAAGAGAGGTGAAAGTGGACAGTGGAAGTGACTGGCCATCATCTAGGTCTTCCCAGTGGCAAACACAAAACACCAATGTGGTAACTTGGAAAATGTCAATCAATTTTACCACTTAATCTCAGAAGAAATATTGAAAATACTAAACGTACTTACTTTTCCTTCAGGACAACTTTGCTTTCCTTTCTCCAGTACTCTTTGAAGTCTGAACAAAACTCATACCACAGAGTAAATAAATGATTTGGAGTGACTTCTTTATCTCCCGACTTTGGCTTCATGCTAAAATAGGCTGCCGTTTCCAAGAAGCTGACAAAAGGAAAAACAAACAAATCAAAATACAATCCACACAAAATACAACACTTGTAATTTTCTATCAATCATTAAGAACCAGCAGTGAAGAGAAATGTAGTATATTTAGGCAATCTTAAACTGGTTTCAGTTCGCAATACCGGAGAGAATCCAGAAATATAGTTCAATGAGTACTGATGCACCTGATATTTACTATAGCAATGCTTTGGCTTAGCCATCCTTTAGCTTAAATATTTGAAATCATGCACAACTTTGTATGTTTCTGGATGCAAAAGGATGCCTCAGAGTTCATTCCTTTGAAAGACAGGACAAAATAGATGGTTCCAGCACATAAGAACATAAGAAATAGGAGCAGGAGTAGGCCATCTAGCCCCTCGAGCCTGCCCCGCCATTCAATAAGATCATGGCTGATCTGAAGTGGATCAGTTCCACTTACCCGCCTGATCCCCATAACCCCTAATTCCCTTACTGATCAGGAATCCATCTATCCATGATTTAAACATATTCATCGAGGTAGCCTCCATCACTTCAGAGAATTCCAGAGATTCACCACCCTCTAAGAGAAGAAGTTCCTCCTCAACTCTGTCCTAAACTGACCCCCCTTTATTTTGAGGCTGTGCCCTCTAGTTCTAGCTTCCTTTCTAAGTGGAAAGAATCTCTCCATCTCTACCCTATCCAGCCCCTTCATTATCTTATAGGTCTCTATAAGATCCCCCCTCAGCCTTCTAAATTCCAATGAATACAAACCCAATCTGCTCAGTCTCTCCTCATAATCAACACCGCTCATCTCTGGTATCAACCTGGTGAACCTTCTCTGCACTCCCTCCAAGGCCAATATATCCTTCCGCAAATAAGGGGACCAATACTGCACACAGTATTCCAGCTGCGGCCTCACCAATGCCCTGTACAGATGCAGCAAGATATCTCTACTTTTATATTCTATCCCCCTTGCGATATAGGCCAACATCCCATTTGCCTGCTTGATCACCTGTCGCACCTGCAGACTGGGTTTTTGTGTCTCATGCACAAGGACCCCCAGGTCCCTCTGCACAGCAGCATGTTGTAATTTCTTTCGATTTAGATAATAATCCAATTTGCTATTATTTCTTCCAAAGTGAATAACCTCGCATTTGTTAACGTTATACTCCATCTGCCAGATCCTCGCCCACTCAGCCTATTCAAATCTCTCTGCAGACCTTCTACGCCCTCCACACGATTCACTTGTCCACTTATCTTTGTGTTGTCTGCAAACTTTGTTACCCTACACTCAGTCCCCTCCTCCAGATCGTCCATATAAATGGTAAATAGTTGAAGCCCCAATACCGATCCCTGCGACACACCACTAGTTACCATCCGCCAACCAGAAAAGCACCCATTTATTCCGACTCTCTGCTTCCTGTCGGATAGCCAATCCCCAATCCACGCTAACACCCTACCCCCAAATCCGTGTGACCCAATCTTCTTCAGCAACCTTTTGTGAGGCACCTTATCAAATGCCTTTTGGAAATCCAAAAACACCGCATCCACCAGTTCCCCTCTGTCAACCGCACTAGTCACATCTTCATAAAAATCCAACAAGTTCGTCAAGCACAACTTTCCCCTCATGAATCCATGCTGCGTCTGCTTAATCGAACCATTCTTATCCAGATGGCCTGCTATTTCTTCTTTAATTATGGATTCCAGCATTTTCCCAACTACAGACGTTAAGCTAACTGGCCTGTAGTTACCCGCCTTTTGTCCATTTCCTTTTTTAAACAGCAGTGTAACATTAGCTGTTTTCCAATCCGCTGGCACTACCCCAGAATCCAACGAATTTTGATAAATAACCACTAACGCATCCGCTATTACCTCTGACATTTCTTTCAGTACCCTGGGATGCATTCCATCCGGGCCTGGTCCACCTTCAGTCCCGTTAGTCTACCAAGCACTGCCTCCCTGGTAACATTAATTGTATTGAGTACCTCTCCTCCTACCAACCCTCTATCGTTAATATTCAGTAAACTATTTGTGTCTTCCACCGTGAAGACCGACACAAAAAAATTTAAAGTTTCAGCCATTTCCTCATTTCCCACTATTAAATCCCCCCTCTCGTCCTCCAAGGGTCCAACATTCACTCTTGCCACTCTATTCCTTTTTATATATTTGTAAAAGCTTTTACGATCATTTTTTATATTTAGAGCTAGCCTAGCTTCATAACCTATCTTTCCTTTCTTTATCGCTTTCTTAGTCGTTCTTTGTTGTTTCTTAAAGTTTTCCCAATCTTCCGATTCTCCACTATTTTTGACCACTCTGTACGCATCGGACTTTAATTTAACACTCTCCTTAATTTCCTTAGTTATCCACAGCTGGTTATCCCTTTTCTTACAGCCCTTCTTTATCACCGGAATATATTGTTGCTGAGTACTGAAAAGGATCTCCTTAAAAATTCTCCACTGTTCCTCAGCTGTCCTACCTACCAGTCTGCTCTCCTAACCCACCTTAGCCAATTCAGCCCTCATCCTATCGTACTTCCCTCTGTCCAAACAGAGGACAGTGGTATGGGACCCTACTTTCTCCTCTTCCATTTGTATCAGAAATTCGACCATATTGTGATCACTTGACCCAAGAGGGTCCTTCACAAGAACATCCTTAATTCTACCTACCTCGTTACACATTACCAGATCTAAGATAACTCGTTCCCTCGTCGGTTCTGTAACATACTGTTCAAGGTAACTATCCCGACAGCATTCTAAGAACTCTTCCTCCATCCCACCCCTTCCAACTTGAGTCAGCCAATCAATATGCAGGTTGAAGTCCCCCATGATTATTGCCGTTCCGTTTTTGCACGCATCCATTATTTGCTTGTTTATAGCCCTCCCCACCTCAACATTATTATTTGGGGGCCTATAGACCACGCCTACTAGTGTCTTTCTCCCCCTACTATTCCTTATCTCTACCCATAACGATTCCACGTTTTGTTCCTTAGAGCCTATGTCATCCCTCACTACTACCCTGATATTATCTTTTATTAACAGAGCTACTCCTACATCCTGGATCCGAGCACCAGGCAGGCAACACAACCTACGGTATTGCTTATCCTGGTCACAGAGAACAGTGTCTATGCCCTTAACTACAGTATCCCCAATTACTACTACATTTCTCTTTGATTTCTCCGTTGCAGCAGCACCCTGCACCCTGGTACTGCTAATTGGGTTTCAGACTTGAAGGGAAATTAGAAATCATCAGAATTGTTGAATCCCTCTAATGCAGGTGACCATTCAGCCCCATCAAGTCTGCACCGATTCTCCGAAAGAGCATTTTACCCAGGTCCACTCACCTACCCGTAACCTCACATATTTGCCCTGCTAATCCCCCAAATCTACACATCTTTGGGCACTGAGTAATTTACCATGGCCAATTCACCGAACTTACACATCTCTGGACAGCAGTGGTTAGCACTGCTGCCTCACAGCCCCAGGGACCCGGGTTTGACTCGTGGCCTGAAATGCCAAACATATGACCTCATTAATTTCAATTCTGAAACCAAGTTACTTACACCTGACAGATGATAATCTGCATTATGGAGGAAAGCAAGGTGTGTTTGGAGATTTAGTCTCTACATGACTACCATGTAACCCAGGTGGGGGAGATAGCGGGTCGGTACCATAACCATCCTCACTATTGGCTCACTTTTACCCTGAATCTTTTCTCTCCACAGTCAATCTACTTCCAAACCTCCAGTAAATTCTCAACCTGTGTTGCAAGACTGAGCCCATCACTTGAATTGCTGTGTGCTCTGTTATAACCCTTCAGGACCATGGGCTGCTCTCCCCTTTGAGAGAGCGCCAACTGGTGGTGATTTAACCTGAGGGTCACCACACCTCAGGCAAGGGGCAAGGTTGAGAAGGTGGGGCCTTGAAGGATAACCTTAACCTCAGCCGGTATGGGAATTGAACCCCGCGCTGCTGGCATCGCTCCACATCACAAACCGACCGTCCAGCCAACTGAGCTAACCAACCCCCATTTGCAGTGGTAGATCTTTAATGTTGAACCTGATTTCACAGTTTACAACCATGCTGCCAGAATAAAGACACTCTAGGTGTGAGGAATAAGATCTCGACCACATTCTTTCAGACAAGCTTGGGGATGACTGGGGAGAGAAAGAATGTACATAGAGGATTATTAAAGAGGATCAGAATGACCATTGGGGCACAAGACTATTTTACTTCTTGATGTGTATAGCTCTATTTTGGTATTGTCTCATCCCCTGATGGCATACCTACTTAGCAGATTGTGTAATCAACAAATTACCAAAACATTAGAAATCTCAGGTATTTGTTGATTAACTGTACATCTATCTGCTCCATCAGTCCCTGGAAAGATGGAGAGATCTCACGCCCAAAGCTGAAGGGGAGTTTTTGTTTCCAATGACTTCATTCAACGAAGATCACAATGACATAAGCGTACGTATTGGCAGGAGACTGGTAAACATAGAACACAGATTCAAGATAAATGAAGGGAGATTAATTTTATCCTGAGTTTTGCACTGAATGGATAGTTGAAGATGATTCATTTGTAACATTAAAAAAGGCAATTAGATATATACTTGTAAAGGTAATATTTGCAGGGTGACCAAGGGGAAAGCGGGGGTGTGGGTGAGGATAAAATTGAATAGTTTTATGAGTAGGGCCTAATATTTTATTGATTTTGCAGGCCATCAAGTATACCTACATGGATAGCAAGATAATTAAAAACCAAAAAGGCCAATGTCGTTGAGCATATTCCTCTCAGATTGCTTAGCAGAATTGGGGAAGTTTCTCTGAAAATTAACATACAAGATATGATCCAGAACACTTAAGCTGCAGTCTTTACGTTTACTTTTGAGTTCCTTTGTAGAAGGTGTCAGCATCCATTGTTTAGTATATGTAGGCAAACATGCGATCATAGGACAAGTAATAAGAATAGGTCATCAAGCCTACTCCGCCATTCAATATGATGGCTGATGTCACTGTGGCCTTACTTCACTTTCCTGTTTGTCACCCATTACCTCTGACTTACTTGTCAATCAAACATCTATCTAACTGAGCCTTGAATAAATTCAACGACCCTACTTCCACTGCTCTTCGTGGAAGGGCATTTCAAAGGCAAATGGCCCTCAGAGAATTTCTCCTCATCCTGGTCTTAAATGGGAGATACCTTATTTCTTAAGCTGAGCCTCCAAGTTCTAGAGTGGAAACATCCCGTCAGCATCCACCCTGCTAAGCTCTCTCAGAATCCTAGGTTTCAATAAGAAGGGCATCTCCGTATAATCAGAAAATTGCTTTCCCCATGATCCAACTTCCATAACAGAGATTAAAAGAGGTGAGATTCAGATAAACAATCTAGACGCAGTTACCATCTTAGGAAGTATCTTCATCCAGAAAATGATCGGTAGATGGAGGCTCTTCAACTGTCAAGTCTCAGAAGGCCAACACTGTCTTCCCAAAGGAAGGAGAGATAACCACTTAAGCCACACCAACTCAAAGACAGGGTCACACAGGTTATAGAAGCAACAAGTATATAGACTGAATCAGATGCAATAAACTGGATATCTCATGCTGTTAACTTCTTAGTTATGACTTACAATCCTTGGATATCACCAATTTATATTACACGTTTGGGCTGAATCTTCTGAGCTTAGGAAAGCACAACCTAAACAGACCTAAGCAGCTGCATAACCAACAGATGGAGAGGAAAGCTCTCTAGCCTCTCACATCAGTTAAGAATGGTGGGCGGCCACTAAGCAAATAGAAGGACACTCCACAAACACGCACATCTTCAGTCATGGTGGAACCCACAAGGGACAAAACTGAAGTGTTTTCAAGTGTCTTCAGCCAAAGTATATGTGGGCAATCCCACTCGGGCTTCATCAGAGCTCCTGCCAAGTAAATAAACGTTCAGCCAAATTTGTTTAGTCCACATGACAATAATTAGAGACTGAATGAGCGGGATACAATGAATGCTTTGGAGCTTGACTATGTCTTCCTCATTGGCAGCAGTACTCACAATCTATAGGATTCACCACATCAATTCACTAAAGTTGTGTACAAGTCCATGGGGGAAAACAAAAAAGAATCGTCATTCCATAAGTTTGCATTTTATTTCTGTTGAATGAAGTGGCTGGATCTCATTTTGTTACAGACATATAATAATATTTATTTATCCTAGGGTAGACTGGAAGGAAAATTGCATAATACCTTACATGGTCCATCAAGCAACTGAAGTCAAAGTTAAACACACCAAGGGAGACCTGCTGCACCTGACTGTGGTGGAGATCAAGAAAGACCACCCAAAAGGAAAAGCAGAGACTCCAAGGTGCCCAACAAATAAAGTTCTTCAGTGAAATAGGGGAAGCAATTTGACATTTTGTATTACAAACCGCATATATTCATGGAATGGAACCACTTTGCGAAAAGAGGTCTTAATTATAGCCAAGTAGACAGAGCCACATGTGCAATTAATTGGTCCCAGGACAAATTACAAATTCCATGTTTGTTCGCAAATAAAGACTTGAACAGTTAAAGCATGCAGCACTATTTGCCCAGATGCCTGGCTGATGCTAAACCTCTCCCACAGGTGCCTCATGTAAATAAAGACAGCGCTACTGCAAGCTTAAAATACAGGCTGAGCACATCTTTAAATACAACAGGAATGAAGATCCTATTTACTGCCTCACCTCTCTGGAATTCCCACCCTTAAGCCACCACCTCCTGTATTCTCTTTGGTCACCCTTGGCCATGTCTCTTGAGCTTTCCTCTATTGACTTGTCATCCATTTCTGCGTGGGTTTCTTCCAGGTGCTCCGGTTCCTCCCACACTCCAAAGATGTGGGGGTTAGTTTGATTGGCCATGTTAAATTGCCTCTTAGTGTCCGGGAGTTAGTAAGGTAAATAAGTAGGGTTAAGGGGAGAGGGCCCGAGTGGAATTGTGGTCGGTGCAGACTCAATGGGCTGAATGATCTCCTTCTGCACTGTAGGGATTCTATGATTCTCCTTCCACCTCTCTGAAGCACCTTGGGATATTTTTCTACGTGCACTGTGCGTTGTAAAGATAAGTATGAGCAGTTGTACATCACTCCTTTTGGGAAGTGGGAACCAGTATTAAGTGAAGTTTCATTTGGGTGTGGTAGCATGGATCACCGTGGGAAAACTACTCTGCGTTGGTTTAACAAAACAGGTTCCAATTTGTTTTCTTTTCCAGAAGCATTTCTAACCACCATTGTACACCAACTGCTCGAAGACAACTTGACACAATTTCACAACCCTCATTCATTATATTTGAAGATGTGTGAACAAAACGTGGTGCAACCTTTTGTGGTGCAAAAGCATTGAGTAATGGCCATGTGAAACACAGGAAAACCCAGCTGCCTACTCTTGATTATCAATAGTACTGCCATTGTGGCCATTCCACCCCCCCCCCCCCCCTCCCCCCACCGCCAAACAATTAATACGTTTTCGGGTCATCTTTGAATGGAAGTGGAACTGGACCAACAATTTTGACACTGTAGCTGTAAGAGCAGAGTAGAGGCTGAGTACTCTGCAGTAAGAGCCTCATCTCAATCCCTCAAAATCTCCACCCTGTACACAAGGCTCAGTTTGGGAGTGTGATGGAATACTCATCTCCCAACCGGATGATGTTTAAGAAACCTGACATTATTCAAGCTACAATAGTTGACTTGATTTGGTGGCCCTGAAATGGAATTTCACGGTCATCAGCAAAGTTTGGAGTTTTAAATTGGACTTTATTCACTCTATTGCGAGGAAGTCTGCTTCCTACAAGGTGGTGTACAGACTTCCCGATTGTGACATGCATGCGCAAATTATATCTTTGCCTCTCTTGCAAAGTAACTCGTATATGCCAATCACAACTATACATTTGTTGTGAAGTCACTGATATCCAATTACAACTAATAGTTATTATTGCTTAATTCATGTTAGGTGAATATAGTTAACCAGTTATAGCCTCTATAGGTCTAATTATAATGATTAATTACTAACGAGGTACACCTACATGGTTACACCATCCAAACATCTACTTGTGCTGTAACAGCCATCACTTTGTGGTAATCAGAGTTCTCACCATCTTGTCTCTTGTGCTGCCCATCTGCAAGTGTGGGAACGGCACTGAAACATCTTTGCAGCAGCTTTCCTGTGCTGTACTTAATTCACAGGAGAATTCTACTGCATTCAATGATCTGAATCCCTTCAGGCCCCAATATTGGAATAGATATCAATCCCACCACCAATATCCACTGTGGCTGCACTATGTACAGTGTACATCTTGCACTGCAGCCATGTTACTTGACACTATCATACTAAATACATGCAGGAAACAATACTTTTCACTGTATACTAATATGTGACAATAAATCAAATCAAATAAAAAAAATCACTGCTCTTTGAGTCATGGGGTTAAAGTTCTGGAATCTGCACCTTATTTTAGGGGATTAGCAACACTTCAACATCTGTAGCAGTTCAAGGTCCACCACGTGTTGCCTATTTTCTGACAGTAGATAGGTTTTACACTGACAGGCCATTTCCCTTTATAGATAGAGTCATAGGGTTTTCCAGCACAAAAAGAGGCACTTTGGCCCATTGTGTCTACACAAGCCATCAAGCACCTAGCTATTCTCATCCCATTTTCCAGAACGTGGTCCATAGTCTTGTTGACTGACCTGCCGTCTGTTTCACATTAACAGCATTTCAATCATTTACCTTTTTATTTTTCAACCCATTAGCACCCTCGTTTGCCTCAAGCATTACAAAAGAGAGCAGAGGTGCCCTCACCTGATCTTAGCCAGGTTCCATTGGCTGTTCAACCATATCCAAGCACTAGTTTTTCACGCGCTTTGGGCCGCCAATTTTTTTTTTGTTGCTTTGTCATTGGTAGATTTAGGAATTATCCATCAGTGAGGGAACTACACGGAGCAGAATTTTCCAAAGTTTCAGCTGCTGAACTCAACTGAAACCTAATGGTGTAACAAAAGCACAAATGAGTTGGAGCATACAGCTTCCCAGCTTTAGGGTGCTTCAGAGCCATACCACCAGCAAATGACATTTATCGAATAGCTTTAATATTGAAAAACATCCTAAGGTGCTTCTCAGAAACACAAAATGGCAAAAACTGATACCTAACCAAAGAAAGCGATGTTAGAAAGGGTTTGGTCAGAGAGGTGGGTTCGAAGAACTGTTTTCAAAGAGGAGGTAGGTGTAGAGGTAGAGCTGGTTCGGGGGAAAATTCTAGAATGGGGGTTTTGTGACAGTTGGAGGCACAGTCACCAATAGACAAGAAGACAGAGTCAGAGGAAGAGGAAAGTCATGGTGTTGGAGGGATTGTATGTTTGGTGGAGATAGAGAAGGGCAAGATCTGAGGTTTAAGAACCTTAAGATTTGAAGCAAGGCAAAATCTGAAGCCAATGTTTGGTGAGCAAGAAGAGGTGGCTGATTAGTGGGACTTGCAATGGATTTATGAAGTTTATGGAGTACAAAAGATAGGAAGTCAAGCCAGGAGAACACACTACTCTGGAGGTAACAAAGACACTGATGAGAATACAAGCAGATGAGCTGAGCAACAAATGGAAGCAAATTATATTCGATGTGGCACTAGGCAAGTCTTCATGAAGAAGATAAGGGGCTAGAAGCTTAACTTGAGATTCAATAAAATAATGAAGTTATGAACAGTCTGAGACAATAGCTGGGATGGGTTATGGCAAGTAGGCTTTGGTGTTTCAAACATTTAATCGAAGGAAATTGTGGCTCAAAAGACTGGTTTTTGTACAAGCAATCCGATAGCACAAGGCTGAGGGGCGGTGGAGAGGCAGAGCTTGCTGTTAGCATGTCTGCGGATGCTAGCCGCTTTTAGCACCAAAGGGAAGAATATAGAAATAAGAAGCAGGGGTAGGCCATTCAGCCCTTTGAGCCTGTTCTGCCATTCATTTTGATCAGGGCTGATCATCAAATTCAATATCCTGATGTGGAAGAGGCAGCAGTGCGGGACAGATGCTGGGGGTGAGATTCCAGAGGTAATAGTGTGGGGACAGGAAGAGAAACCACAGCTAGTAAGTGGAACTGATGGAGATGGCTGTCTTGCTGACCTGGAGAACGAAGAGGTGGTGTTGGAGGAAGGTGCTGTGGTCCACTAAGATCACCCAGAGTAAGGGAAAGTAAAGTGAGAGACCCTGGGGGCATAAATTACTAAATTAACAGCAAAGAGCTGTTTCACCTCTTAAGTCACTACTGTCACAGACCCCATGCAATGATTCAGTCAGATACAGATAACAAGCAGTTACGAATAGGGTGCGTGCCTTTTTATTATTAACCAAATAAATAAATATTGCTCAGTGATTACAGGCTAATAAGTTACAATTATTTACCAACTGTTCTATTGCTAAAAAGCTGCACCACAAGGTGTCTTGGGTAACGTGATCTGGCTTCTGATCTTTACTGCAGACAAGTTCAGCACACGATAATACAAGAACAATGAATCGCAGGATAAAACGTTCTCTACTGTAGGGATTCTATGACACACCGGTAGTCATTTTAACTTTGAACCAGCCTATGTGCCGAGTGCATCGGTAACCTGCCCATTTTGGGTGGGGGTGGGGGAAAGAGATGGGGAAAAAGGAGACATTCTGTAGCCTGGCCTCATTTCCACAGGACTGGCGAACTGTTGACACCAGACATGCCAGGGCAGCCCAGGCGAGCTCAATGGAAACCTGGAAACCACCTGATCAGCAGCAAGACAAGACTGTGCCAGGATCTCCCACCATGGCAGCAGTTCAGATTATTTATTTGATGCCCCGAGGATTTCTTGTGCTTCTGCAGGCCTGTAATAATAATTTAAAACTTCCCTTCCTTGAGCCTCTTTGGCACTACCACCAGAGAAACTGACTGGCAGGTGTACAGCACATGTTCAGACCAGCTGTATCCTAAAGTGACAATCATCCGATATAGGCAATAGATTACCGACTTGCATATTATAAACAGACAGGTTCTTTGGCCATTGAATGGTCAGCCCTTCCTAAAGTGGCAGCAGGCTGGATGGTGTTATTAAAGGGGTTGGAAGACTATGGAATTCATTTTGAGACCAATTTATCACTATTGATGCCCATTGGGCCAAGCTAAAATGGACTCAGGGAATACTATCGGTTAAATCTCCTCATACTGAGGTGTCTCCTCAAGAACTACTCCACAGCCAGGCATCAGGGACCACAGATCTTTATTCAGTCTACTCGCTCCACACTCCAAACATTAACTGCCCACTCAAGGTGGTTCCAGGCCAGCACACCCTGGGTCACATGACCCATTCCCTTAAAGGGGCCATGGCCCAAGTTACATAATACTATCAGCCCCTTCTCTGCAGAATAGAACTCTTGGCTAACATCAATGTTAGGAATACAGCTCCGACGAACAGAAACCACTTTTATAAAGTCTTCCAATTTTCACATGGACAAAGATGCCCCAACAGAAGAAAAAATGCATACGGATTCCCTCAAATAACGTGACATTTTTCACAGGGCGGGTAATTTATTAATAATTTCACAATGCGTAATGATTGTGATAATGCTTCTAAAAATGTCAAATCCATTTAACAAAAAACAGCTCGGCTGCGTAGGGTTTCTACAGACAGCGAGAGGCGCACCGAATGCTTATCTATGGCTTTCACTGTTTAGTGAACATTTCATGATAAACAGAAAGGTAAGTGCACTGAATCCATTTTCTTGTCAGACCTGGTTATTGTAATGGCTTAATCAAGACATCTGGTCTGTGCAATTGTAAACACTGCTATGTGGCTTCATGTAAATCCAACATTTAACTTTCACCTGACACAGGCTAAACGGCTCAAGTGCCGGGCGCTCGCTTTTATTACATTTTATCAATACTGTAAACGCAATGATGTAATTTGTTTGCAGATTACTGAAACCATTCCATGTTACATCTCTGGTAAGGCCAGGCTGGAGCCTTTCCTGTCTGACTGCTTACGTTGTATAAACACAGACCTATGTGCTTGCATCAGACCATAAAACACCTATTCATAAATATCTTGGATAAAGTGCCTATTTTGATGTAAATATTCCACCTTTCCACTGGCTGGCTTTTGTGTCAAAATCTACTGCCCACAGATTAATGAAAAGTAATCCCAGATTTAACTTCAAAACCGTAGACAGGTCAACCTTTTCCACATTGAGCCGGTGATTGAACATTAATCACATTAATCTTGGTTCATCTAATCTGTTACTTTTCCTCACGCCTGCCTGCCCTTTCTCCCCCTCAGCTATTTCTTTCTGCACGGGCTCGCTAAGAAATAACTAATCCTCACTTTTAACTGTCCACATTGGCACTACAGAATTGTCAGATGCAAAAAGAATCAACCCTACACATTGGATTTAAGCTTAATGGAAGAAAAGGAATTTCCTTTCTCAGGGAAGCTAAATGCACTGAACATCCAATTCGTTCCATTACAGTCCGCAAAATTCTGTGGTGCAAGGTACAATAAAGTGGACTGGCATTATAAACTGCCTTTGAAAAGTTTACTGCTGGCATCCGTGGTGGTTAGAGTGACTCAGTAATGGCAAAAGCAGTCTGCAAAACTTTTAAACAAAGATTTTCTTTTGTACAATTGCACCAGCGTGAACCTCGTTTTTAACCCCTTCATCCTAGGAATCTTAAGAATTTCTATTCCCCTGGAAACATCTCACACACAAAATAGTTAAATCGCCAAGCATTAATATATACTTTTAAGATGATCACCTTGTTGCTTAAGGGATCATACAATGTTTCAACGGTTTGGCTTCTCCTCACCTTACTGCAACGTGTAATTTAGCATTCTTGAACTGGAGACAGTTTTTCAAATGGTCGGTATGTTTGCAGATGACTGCTTCGTTCACAACATTGTGAAACGCTGCTTTAGAATTTTAATCCTTTTGATCTGGGAGCAACAATCTAACTGTGTGTTGCATTCTGAAGCCTCTATTAAAATCATTCACTCAAAAAAAAAACTATTTATGTAACACTTTCCACAACTACCAGACATCTTAAAGCGAGCAATGCAGTGAAGTGCCTCCAATTCTACGAAAAATTCAAAAGTGCTGTCCATCTGTTGAACCAGAAGACAATGAGTAAGATCTCTAAAGCTATGACTGATTTCTTCATTCGGGTCTCATTCCAATGATTCCCTGTTCTGAGCAGCATTTTTCAAATATCCATTCCTAAACCTTCGTTAGTGCCAACAAGAGAAATGGCACTGATTTTTCCTTCCCTATGGAAGCATCCAGTTTCTCCTCATCTTTCCCCTCTCAACTTCCTCGCCGTGATCAGGTATTTTATGCAGAATTCCTGGGCACTAACTTGCACACCATGTGGCACACAATGCCATTCACCCACTTGCATGAGGAGTTCATTAGGATATAGACATTAAAGTCTGACCCTGCTGCCCAACTTATGGAAGGAGGCCAAAACGCAAGTCCACAAATAGTTTAAGTTTATTTATTAGTGTCACAAGTAGGCTTACATTAACACTGCAATAAAGTTACTGCGAAAATCCCCTAGTCGGCACACTCCAGCGCCAGATCAGGTACACCGAGGGGGCATGGTCAATGCTCCTAGCCAGCATGTCTTTCGGACTGTGGAGGAAACCGAAGCATCCGGGGGAAACCCACGCAGACACGGGGAGAACATGCACAGGCAGTGACCTAACCGGGAATTGAACCTGGATCTCTGGCGCTGTAGGGCAGCAGTGCTAACCACCGTGGCACCACTTAGTTACTAATAGAGTAAAATTTCTATTATCTGACATGTGTGGGGAAGGGATGGTGCCAGTTAATCAAAAATGCCTGTTACCCAAGAGTTCTGCGTTTTCTATCAGAAAGCTTCCAGGTGATCTCGTGACAGGAGTGGAGCTCTGGTGAGAGTGTGGGAGTGCACGGATCCAGTGAGCAATGCCAAGGGAACATATTGCGATAGAACACAGTGGGTGATGTTCTAATGAGGACTGCATTTCTGCTATGAAAGCAAAGAAACTTCAAGGTAGCATCCTTACCGGTTTGCACTCCAGGGAGTAATCGGTATCACAATCAGCGCTGTGGCAGCTCCATGTATTGAGAAAGCTATTCAGAGAGGGATGCCTGGTGATGCTCAGATCCAGCTGGTGCCAGTGCCCTGGTGTCCCCAGAACACCACATGAAATGGTTTACTCTGAAGGAACGTGTTAGTTACACAAAGCTCATGGTAGCAGCAAAGCTGAAGTAGCGTCTGTCCGCACTCATGTAACTTTTCCAGGTCATGATTGCGGAGGCCAGGGGGTCACACCTCATGGTTCATGCTTACACCTGCTGTGTAGATAGGTTTTTCGATTGACAAGGAAATCGAAGATAATGAGAGGCAGGAAGGAAAGTGGAGTCGAGACCACAACACGGTCAGACATGGCAGAGCAGACTGGGGTGGCACAGTGGTTAGCACTGCTGCCTCACAGCGCCAGAGACCCAGGTTCAATTCCGGCCTCAGGTCACTATCTGTGTGGAGTTTGCACATTCTCCCCGTGCCTGCGTGGGTTTCCTCCCACAGTCCAAAGGTCTGCAGGTTAGGTTGATTGGCCATGCTAAATTGACCCTAGTGTCAGGGGCATTAGCAGGGCAAATGAGGGTTACAGGAATAGGGCCTAGATGGGAGTGTGGTCGGTACAGACCCGATGGGCCAAATGGCTTCCTTCTGTACTGTAGGGATTCTATGCTCAATGAGCAGGCTCGAGAAGCCAAATGGCCTACTCCTGCTGCTCATTCTTGTGTTCTTGTACCTTGAAATCCCGCCATAGGTAAAGATGTACTGGCATTGGGATTCTATTGATGGCAGCATCAAACTCCTCATGGAGCACTGCTTTGGAGCAGAGATACTCATGAAATTGAGAACGTGGGCTGCCCAAACATTAGTGTTCCCAGTCGAGTCTAAAGCATTAAGTATGGCACCAGCTTGGTTGCAGGAGCTGCCAGAAGGATGACATAGTTAGACATCAGTCTGGGCTCCACTCCATATTTCTTTTAAACAGGAATTACTCCCTTAGCCTCCCACTCTCCTGAGTATCTCACAAGGCAGTGGAGCTACTTGTCCAGAGACAGAAGGAGTGTCCGCATGCTCTGTGTAAAATAGTCACCAAGAAACCAAAAAGGAAATTAAGAAACTATTTTTTTTAAAAACTGGAGGGTGGTGAGGACATGGAATTCATCATCGGGAGTGGTTGAGGGGATCAGTTTGGATGCAATTAAGACGAGGCTAGCTAAGCAGAGGGAGAAAGGAATTGAGGGTTATAATGATAGAGTTAGACCGGGAAAGATGGGATGAAGCTCCTTCAGATCACAGATGTCAGTATGGATTGCTGAAGCTGAAAGAACTGTTCCTTTGTTCATTTTCCATGTAATTCTGTGTAATAGAGGGACTTATACAGCTTAAGATCCATGATGCCTATTTTTAATAACACTTGGAAGGTACATTACCATGATAATGGAAGTATTAGTGGGTAAGAGTTAGGCAAGTATGCTGTCAGCATCCTAATAGCTGAAAGGTGGATTATTCATCTTCAGGAAGTAAGAATCACTTTTCAAATGTAGTTTATATTCCATAAACACAACACGGTAATTTTTAAAAAACCCTTCTCTTAAAGGATTTCAGAATTTGTTGGTCTCAATAGTATAACTGCTTATTGAATAAAATTGCTGGAATATCAAAGTAGACCGGGGCAGCACAGTGGCACAGTGGTTAGCACTGTTGCCTCACAGCACCAGGGACCCAGGTTCAATTCCGGCCTCGGGTCACTGACAGTGTGGAGTTTGCACATTCTCCCCATGTCTGTGTGGGGTTCCACCGGGCGCTCAGGTTTCCTCCCACAGTCCAAAAGGTGTGTGGGTCAGGTTGATTGTCCATGCTAAATTAACCCTAGTGTCAGGGTGGATTAGCAGAGTAAATGAAGGGTTATGGGAATTGGCCCTGGGTGGGATTGTGTTTGGTGCAGACTCGATGGGCCAAATAGCCTCCTTCTGCATTGTAGAGATTCTAACTTGTGGATCAGCTGGTAAATATGCAAACCTGAAAAATACAAGCAGAAAAGACAGTCTGGTCCATCATGTTGTCCCATTCTGATGATCCTCGACTGTCCTACAGCTCTCTCCCTTGCATTCATCGGACCTCCGAGCGGAAGCAAAAATAAAACAACAGAGGTCAGAAGGGAAAATACATCTCCAATTAGAGAGATCCTCTCCAAACTCTCAGGTGATCAAAACGAGCCCAGGACATCTGGGACATTACTGCAGGTCCACCCATTGCATTTCCCTCAATAGGATCGCTTGCAGAGCAGATCCCTTTTGCTTGTATACCAGTTCAGCAGCAGATGTACATTCTAAATTGCCACAATTGCAAAACCATCCATTATGAAGACAATACACGGGTGGACCCAGCTCCAAAAATCACTTCCTCCAGGAACCACACAAAATGTTGTAACAGGCAACTTGTTGCAGCAAGATTTTCTTTTGTGAATCAGAGCCGCAAATAATTAAAATTGCTTCAGGAGATTAACATGCGCGAGAGCTTTTATTGTGAGTGGTTACTTTGTCACAGTTTACATTTTAAATAATTACTTTTAAATCCTTATTTCCACAGAGAGAGTTTGGGCATGCCATCTGCAATCTTCTCAATCTTCGATTATGTTACGCTCATTATCTCTTAACATCCATCAAGCACGGTTCTTTGCACCAATTTCTTTCACTTAAACATTAAATTCCACCTCCTACAAAATGTTTAAAACCTATTGCGTAATTATCCACCTTACTGAGCATTTGAAAAAGTCATTGGAGTTAAAGGTACATTAGATAGAAATTGTAATGTTGATGGAAAAATAATTCCTCACCCTCCTTCCATGCTCAGATTGGCAAGGCCAAATTCGTGAGGAGATGAATGAGGCAGGAAGATTCGCCTAACTTATGTTAGGGCGAGAAACTGTGGGGGAAATCCATCACTGTAAAAGGTAGTTTTTTTTGTTTTCATTCACAAGATGTGGGTGTCACTGCCTGGGCATTTATTGCCCATCACTAAATGCCATTGAACTGAATAGCTTGCTAGGCCAGTTCAAAGGGCAGTTGAGAGTCAACCACATTGCTATGGGTCTGGAGTCACATGTAGGCCAGACCAGGTAAGGACAGCAGATTTCCTTCCTTAAAATTAGTGAACCAAATCGGTTTTATGACAATCAGCAATGGTTTCATAGTCATCGTTAGACTTTAATCCCACATTTTATTGGATTTAAATTTCACCATCTGTTGTGACAATGCCGCTACACCAAAGATTCCCAGGCTGAGAAAGGAAAAGAACAGAAACAAACCCTTGGGAGCTAAGAATCACTTTGGACTGATTCTGGGAAAATTGAAAGTATGTCAGTGAAGTATGTTTTCAATTGTGCCAAAAGAAAAAAGGGAAATGTTCTGTTTTGCGATTTGAAGTATAAATTGTCTACAAAGATAATGTTTGGTCACTGGTGCTTTTAGTCTTCTGAGATGTGAAATCTTGTTTTGTCAACCTTTCAGACATGAAATGGAAGTTTGAATTTCTTTTCAAAAACCTTATCGAATTCTACAGAGACCGTAACAACCCAACTTATAAACATCCTTAAAATGATGTTTCAGGTCAGTTATTATAAAAGAGAAGGATGCTAAGGTGGACTGTATAAAGAAGAAGAATGAGTTTGTTCCAATGGCAAAGGCAGGATAAACAGATTTTAAGTATAGATCTCACTGACTGGAGGAACATGATTGAAAGTTTAGATTGCAAGCTCCTCTTTCTATGTTCCTGTGCAACAGCAGCAATCGCACTCATCATCATCTGACAGTCCTGTTGAGCATTTATTTTCTTTGGTAACCATGGTTCCTTCCAGAAGATGTCAAGATACGGTTACTTCAAAAAAAAGTGAAATCATAAACAGCTAGATTTTTTGCTTTGCAAGCTAATCGATGTTAAAGTCCCTTCTCTTTGAAAATAGGTGTTGGAGATTTTTTAAGTTGGCTTTTTCATACAGGTTTTCCAAGGTTTGGGGACATTTTCTGATGTTCCTCGGCCGCCCCGGTTCCCCTCCACCTTTCTAGGCTTACTGGACCACCCAGCCCTCGAGGTCATGAAGGCGAATGGCACCAGCCTGGGGACTATTCTGACTGACCAGTGTAACTGCGCTTGAAGATAAGGCCGAAACATTGTCAATGTGTTTATCCGCAGTTTCCACTGATCTGTTACCAATGTTATGGCAACCAATCGGGAGAATCTCAAAACAAATTCCTGGCAAACATGATCTCCATCAAACATTGCCTTTGTTCCAACTATTAGAAGTGCAAATGTGAATCAGTGACTCATCCACTTGGTCTCGGGATCAGTTAAATTAGGATTTTAGATGAGTGAAGTATACCCACATACTAGCATTTTATGGCGCTGGACACAGGTGCTTCAACGCATTATGCCAAACACTTACTGCATTGGATTATGAAGTTTAGAACAAAGCACCATTTTATTTTTCCTTCAGAAATATATAGCTATATATTAAGCAGTGGTGGTGGCAGAAGTTGTATTGTTACTGGACTCGTGGCCAGTAATTAGTAACTGGACCCGCGTAGTGCTCTGGGGACCAGGGTTCAAAACCCATCATGGTGGATGGTGAAATTAGAACCCAATAACAAAATAAATCTGGGTTGAAAAGTCTAATGATGGCCACAAAACTATTGCTGATTTTTATAAAAACCCACCTGGTTTGCGAATGTCCTTTGGACAGGGAAATTTGATATCCTTACTTGGTCTGGCTTAGAGGTGACTCGAGATCCATTGAATTGTGGTCGACTCTTAAATGCCCACCAAATAAGGGCAATTAGGGATGGGCAATCAATGCTGGCCAAGCCAGTGACGCACATGTCACATGAATGAATAATAAAAAAGATGGTCACTAAAATCAGTACTAAGAAGGTGTGTAAAAAAACTGGGCAAAGTAGCAAAAGGAGAGCTAGCAGAAGTAATTTAGATCAAAATCCAAAATTACTGGACAAAATAAATGGTACATATTACTGAACATCAATGGTAGATATGAACTGTTTAGGAAAATAAGATGCTGTGGGGATAATAATCGAATTGGAGAAGCCAAAGCAAAAAATCTCAGAGCTTTATGCAATTCCATAAAGGAAGACTTGTGTTAAACATGCAGTGGGGAGGTGGTGGCACAGTGGTATTGTCAGTGGACTAGTAATCCAGAGACCCCAGGCAAGATCTGGAAAGCCAGGTTCAAATCCCACCATGGCAGATGGTGATATTTGACTTCAATAAAAGTCTGGAATTAAAAAGTCAACTGACGACCATGATTGTCATAAAGGCCCATTTGGTTCACTAGTGTCCTTTAGGGAAGGAAATCTGCCATCCTTACCTGGTCTGGCCTATATGCGGCTCCAGACCCACAGCAATGTATGAAATGAAGGGCAGTTAGGGATGGGCAATAAATGCTGGCCCAGCCAGCGATGCCTGCATCCTATAAATGAAAAAAAAAGTATAATATGTGCACACACTGCAATGCTGCACATTGTGCTGTGAGCCAAGACAAATTCTACCCATCAACTTTATCAAGTTGGTTGGCATTTAATTTTCATAGGTCATCATTGAAGTCAATTTAATATTTAATAAACCCAAGGTGACCAATACGATGAGGATATTCTGTAAAAGGAAATTTGAAATTTTGGAGGCTTATAGAATCATACAGCGCAGAAGGATGCCATTCGGCCCATCAAGTCTGCACCGACCGCAATCCTTCCCAGCCCCTATTCCTGTATCTCCACATATTTGCCCTGCTTGTCCTCCTAACACCAAGGGACAATCGACCCAACCTGCACATCTTTGGAGATAAATTATCTGCCCCTCGCCAAAGCAATTAACTAGGCAGTCCAACAAAGCCAACCATTTTTGTAGGTCAGCTCTACCTACTGGGCATTTCAACGGCTGAGATTTTGTGGCAGACATATGAGGTGGTTATCAATACTCAGTAAAGAATAAACTTGACAGCAACTTGCGTCGGCTGTGACAAACACGCGAACAAATGCATCACTGTCAGATGTGGAAATCGGTTCGTCCCATTCCTTCCGAAGCTGTGCTACATTGGCATCTCGCTGATAGACCCATGGATGAAATATGTGTATTGGTATGAAGTTTCTGGATTCTTTGCCATTAGACACCCACTAAACATGCCAGAGAAAGTTGGAGCCTGTCAATTCAAATGCAAGGGGATTTTTAACAGCGTGTTAAATTTAATTACCAAACCACCTTTCCATCACTGTCGATGCATTTTTTCCTATAGGTGTAAAATCACATTCCATCAGATTTTAATTGCCAGATTTTGAGTAATTCAGAATTTAAAAAAAAACTCTCTTGTTTTTCTGCACGTGATTTGACATAGAATAATTAATTCAATCTTACACTCCCTGGTTTAAACTTTACAGGTCTCAGCAGGGAATCTTCAATCTGAATGGTTATGTTAATGTTTGTTCGTCTTGTTCACACAGGTGCTACTTGCCCTGTAGAGATCACAATGCTGTTATGGCTCCGCCCCCCCCCACCACCAATAGTGTGTGGCAGGAGTGTGTACCGTCTACAAGATGCACTGCGGGAACTCACCAAGTCTCCCGAGACAGCACCCTCCAAACCTACGACTGCTACAATCTAGAAGTAAGAAGTTTAACAACACCAGGTTAAAGTCCAACAGGTTTATTTGGTAGCAAAAGCCACACAAGCTTTCGGAGCTCTTAGCCCCTTCCTCAGGTGAGTGGGAATTCTGTTCACAAACAGAGCTTATAAAGACACAGACTCAATTTACATGAATAATGGTTGGAATGCGAATACTTACAACTAATCAAGTCTTTAAGAAACGAAACAATGTGAGTGGAGAGAGCATCAAGACAGGCTAAAAGGATGTGTATTGTCTCCAGACAAGACAGCCAGTGAAACTCTGCAGGTCCACGCAACTGTGGGAGTTACAAATAGTGTGACATGAACCCAATATCCCAGTTGAGATCTATCTAGAAGGACAAGGGCAGCAGATGCATGGAAACACCGCCACCTGGAAGTTCCCCTCCAGGCCATTCAACATCCTTACTTGGAAATATATCACCATTCCTTCACCGCCACCAGGTCAAAATCCAGGAAATCCCCCTCTAACAGCACTGTGGATGTACCTACACCACATGGACAACAGCTGCTCAAGAAGGCAGCTCACTACCACAGCTGTTCAAGAAGGCAGATCACAAAGTACCAGTGTCGAAGCTCACAAAGTCTCAGGGAAGTCTAATGACCGACTAGCACCATTCATTCACATTTGACTGCAAAACTCTACATGTCTCTCAATTTACTTTCCTAGGAATGCATTGTTAATTCATGTTAGTCTTGAAGTCTACTCTTTTCTCAATCTGTCCCAATAACAAATTCTCAAAATTCTGTTCTGAAGTCACATTGGACATGAAACGTTGACTCGATTTCTCTCTCCGCAGATGCTGACCTGCTGAGCTTGTCCAGCACAACCTGTCCCCTCCAAGGTAAAATAAGCAGCAACGCTTGACACAGCATTATTGAATTGAATTTCGTCCCCTTTTTGTTCCATATGGATTATGTCCTTTAGAGGATGAATGGCGTGGAATTATTAGAAAATCAGGAAAGAACACCAGTTTTCAATTAATTCTTCACAGTCAAAGAAAGGAGTCTCATAACATCAGTTTAAAGTCCAACAGGTTTATTTGAAATCACGAACTTTCGGAGTGCTGCTCCTTCATCAGGTGAGTGAACCTCCACTCACCTGGTGAAGGAGCAATGCTCCAAAAGCTCATGATTCCAAATAAACTTGTTGGACTTTAACCTGGTGTTGAGAGACTTCTTACCATGCCTGCCCCAATCCACGCTGGCATCTCCACATCTTCACAATCAAAGATTGGAAAGGCCTTTCGGATTTTTCAGTACTTAACAAAAATAGCAGTGAAAGGACAATCAGAAAAATAAAGGGAATTTGAAAAGCTATGCACTAAGTTGGAACAGAGGATGTACATGAAAAAGTTAAGAGTTTGAGCTACCTAAATCCTGCTTCTTAATCAACCACCATATCAAAAAGATGAACAAAATTAAAAATAGTGTAGATACTGGAAATATGAAATTAAAGCAAAATGTTGGACCAAATGCAAACTGGAACACCACCATTCAGTCTGCAATCATGACCCTGAGCTCCCAGAGGAGGCAGTGGCACAGTTTTCGCTGGCCTATTAATCCAGACTCAGGATAATGCTCTGGGGACCCGGTTCAAATCCCACCATGGCAGACAGTGAAATTTGAATTCAATAAAAATCTGGAATGAAAAGTCTAACGATGACTGTGAAACCTTGTTGATTGCTGTAAAAACCCAACTGGTTCGCTAATGTATTTTAAGGAAGGAAATTGGCTGTCCTTACCTGGTCTGGTCCACAGCAATGTGGTGGACTCTTAATTGCCTTCTGAAATGGCTGAGCAAACCAAGGGATGGGCAACAAATGTTGACCCAGCCAGCGATGCCCAGATCCCACGAACAAATGGGAAAAAAAAAGGACACTCATCATTTTAAATATCCACCTTGTTCCCACTCTGGTCTCTCTGTCCACGGCCTGCTGCAGTGTTACAATGCAAGCTCTAGCAACAGCACCTCATCTTGCATGTGGACACTTGACAACCTTTCGAGTGCAGCAACTTTAGATCATAATCACTGCCCCCAATTTGTTTTGCGCTTCTTTCCATTTTTGTTTTGTGCCGCTTTCCATTTTTTTCCCCCTCTCTCATTTCCTTCACTTTGCATTCAGGCTGCAGCTATCCTACCATTCACACCTCCTTTACACACATCTTTTCTTCATTTCTTCATGTTACTTGTCCCTTTGGTGTCGTAACATGAAACTGTCTCATCATTTAATCTCTCCTGCCTTCCAGCCTCAGACAGACCTTCCCCTTCTGAACCTCCCCAAACCTTGCACCAAGTCAAAACCGACTGCATTTCAAAACTTTATCCAATTCTGATAAAAGGTCACAGACCAGAAATGTTAACCCTATTCCTCTCTCCAGCGATGCTGCCTGGCCTGTTGAGTCTTTCCAGCACGTTTTGTTTTTAAAAAGATGAATAACTTTTGGTTGCAACAAAACTGTTGCTAGTAGACAATATGGTATAGATACGGCCTTTGTATAGTCACACTGGAAATGGAAAGCCTATCATTTTGGTGCAGTTGGTCATGTTCTGAGGTTGGAGTTGTGTGACACCTGGCACTGAACTTCATGACAACAATAGAGATATTTGAAACTCAAAGTGTTGTGACAACATCCTTAACCACAGTAATTCTTTGTGCACATTGAGGTGAAGAATCTCTGAAGATTATACAAGAGCAACAGTGAATAAATCACAACTCTTTAATCACTCATTCTGTCACCTGAGTCACCTGATGAAGGAGCAGTACTCCGAAAGCTCACGATTCCAAATAAACCTGTTGGATGTTAACCTGGTGTTGTGAGGCTTCTTGGTGTTTTCATTTTAGTCTCCGAGCAACATTCTGTAAGCAGCTAGCCTGCGTGGTGGAGCACCACCGTGCATGACCATACTTTGGAACTGTAAATCATTAAAAGGCTACCAATAAAGGGATCATGTTTAAACATATTAGTCTCAAGATCTCATCATCAATGAGCCACCATCACTGAAGCAGAAAGAACCCATATTATGACGGTGAGAAAATGCCTCGAATAATGCATTCAACTTGGTTGTTAAGAAATGACAGATATTCAGGCAGTGCAATGAATAACCTCAAGGTTGATCCCTAGTGTCAATGGTCAGAGTTACATGGGGAGATCAGAAAGATTTGGGAATTGAAGCTTGGAAAGCGCTTGTCCATGGGATGTAACTGTAAGAGGCATACAAGATTGTTACAAGCTATTAAAAAGTTAACCCAGAATTACTTTTAATTCAACTGTGGGATTATAATGGAGATCCACTCTTCCCACCCTCAAACTGAATGTAAAGTTCAATCATAGAATGGTTGCTGCTACTTCGGAGTGCCTTCGCTATGAGATCATTAATTAATTCTATTGTGTTGCACATTGTCAGGTCTAGTATAGCCTGCTCTCTGCTTGACTCCAGATCATGCTGTTCTAAGAAATGATCCCAGAGACATTCTATGAACTCCTCAACCAGATTACTTTAGGGCAGCACAGTGGCACTTGTGGTTAGCACTGCTTCCTCACAGCACCAGGGTCCCAGGTTCAATTCCACTCTCGGGTCACTGACAGTGTGGAGTTTGCACTTTCTTCCCGTGTCTGCATGGGTTTCCTCCGGGTGCTCCTGTTTCCTCCCATAGTCCAAAGATGTGTGGGTTAAGTTGATTGGCCATGCCAAATTGACCCTAGGGGATTAGCAGGGTAAATATGTGGGGTTACAGGAATAGGGCCTTGGTGGGATTGTGGTCGGTACAGACGCGATGGGCCGAATTGCTTCCTTCTGTACTGTAGGGTTTCTATGATCTGTCTTTTCCAGTCTATATGTAGATTAAAGTCACCCACGATTATTGGTGTGCCTTTCTGATAAGCCCCCATTATTTCTTCCATTATGCTCCACCCTATCATGTGGTTATCATCAAGAGCTGTCCACATAACTTCTTGCCTTTACTGTTCCTCATCTCCACCCAAACCATTTCACATTTGTGTTTCCTGAGTTTAGGTTGGTAATAGTTGCTTTTCAGACTGGAGATACACAGAGGAGTTCTCCAGAGGTTGGGTATTGGAATCAGCACACTATTTCATGTTCAACTGGACACTATTCCAAAGTTGGTAAATCACTCAAAACTTGAAAAATGTAGGAAACCATGGGGGGGATGGTAACAATCTTCACGAGTACATAGACTAGCAAATGGACGGTTAAAATTTACTGAAGTGTGGTGATACAATATAAATTAAATTGCACAATTTTGAAGAATTGTGCAGAAATTGAAACTTGGGGTGTACATGACTGTTTGAAGATAGCACAAGTTGAGAAGGTTTCTCGAAACACATTTGGTTTTATAAATAAAGGTAGAGTGTACAAAAACAAGGGAAGTTGCTCAGCCCGCCAAAAGCACTGCTTTGGCATCAGTTGAATATTGCCTTTAATTCTGGGCACCATGCATTAAGGAGGAGATCAAGGCTTTGGAGAATGTGCAGAGGAGTTCTACCAGAATCATACCAGGGATGAGGGACTTTAGGGGAGACACTGGAGATGGCAGGGTTGCTGTCCTTAAAGCAAAGTAGGTCAAGAGGAGTTCTTGATAGGGGTGTCAAAAATTTTGAATGACTTTACAGTAAATAGGGAGAAACTAGTGACAGAAAGGTTGGTAATCGGAGGTCACAGATTTAAGGTGATGAGAAAAGAACCAGAGGTGATGTGAGGAAACCGTCTTTACACCGAGTATGAGCGCTCTGGTATGTACTGCCTGAAACGATGGCGGAAGCAGGTTCAATAGACATTTTGAAAAGGGAACGTATAAATACTTGGAGAAAATAGTGACAGAACATTGGTGTAAGAATAGGGGAACGGGATTAATTAGATTACCCTACATGAAGAGCTGGCAAGGGCACAATGGGATGAATTAATATAGCTCCTTCTCTGCTATATTATTTCCATGATTTTCTTTGGGTAGATGAATGCAAGGAGTACAGTACAAATGTTAGATTAGAATTGTTAGATTGGGCAGCACAGTGGAACAGTGGTTAGCACTGCCAACTCACAACTCCAGGGACCTGGGTTCGATTCCTGGCTTGGGTCACTGTCTGTGTGGAGTTTGCACGTTCTCCCTGTGTCTGCATGGGTTTCCACTGAATGCTCCGGCTTCCTCCCACAGTACAAAGATGTGCGGGTTTGGTGCATTGGCCATACTAAATTGCCCCTTAGTGACCCGGGATGCGTAGGTTAACGGGGATAGGGCCTAGGTGGGATTATTGTCAGTACAGACTCGATGGGCCGAACGGCCTCCTACTGGACTGTAGGGTTTCTATGGTTTCCATTACTAGATGGGCCAAATGCGGGCAATTGGGACTAGCTTAGGGGTTTAAAATTAAGGGGTGGCACGGACAAGTTGGGCCGAAGGGCCTGTTTCCATGCTGTAAATCTCTATGACTCGCAATCCAGAAAAAGCAAGTTCAAACCCTAATCATGGCAGGTTGAGAATTTGCAATCAATTTAAAAAAGGTCTGGAAATAAAAAGTTGGGTTTTATGAGAGTGATACAAAAATTGACTGCAGTTCAAGGTGGCAACGTAGTCTCACATTTGCAGGATAACTAGGTATGGCTAATAAATGCTAGTGATGCCCACATTCTTGAGATAAAAAATATGGAGGACCTCCTTAACTATAATTATTGTGTGTTAACTTTGTTTAAACAACCTACATTTATTTTCTAAGATGTTACCATACCAAAGTGATTTACAATAAAACTTAATTCTTAAGCAAACATTATGTGTACCAGTAAGGATAACAAAAAGGTGATTCACAATATAGTGAAATTTTTCTTTGCTTCTGTCGCCTTATTTAAAGGAGAAACATTGCCTTTCTTCAGTGTTTACACTACACACGAAAACTAACATAAAACAGTCTTACAAGGTCTGAGTCACAAGGAGAAATCTAATCTGCTGCTCTTTAATAACCTTTCAAAGGGATTTGTTAAAAAACAATTTTAGGTAATTTGATTTTTTTTCTTTTGGCCATCCTAATCGCTGCTTAAATCTCACCAACCATCAAACCTTATTAGTTCTCATTTTCAGCACAGCACTTTGGTCAAAGTTCAAAGCAGAATTGATCTGAAACACGAGTTCAATGTGTAGCTAATTATCATATAATTACTCTCTAACATAAAGGAAAACTTGCAGCCAGCATGAAAACAGAAATTCAAATGGCAAGTTACGATATACTTTGCAAGAAGAGTTTGTCAGCGGAGTGATTGTTCTCCACTGAATTCTTTCCCGCCTTACAAACAAACATTTAGATTTTAGACGATCATTATGTGTAATGCACACTGCCTTGCAGCAAAGGCAATGTGATGCAAGTGAGAAAGGTAATTAAGAAAACAAATCAAAAGGAGTAAAAGGCCATGTCTGAATTGCCGCAAATTTAGTCCTTTTTTCTGATGCACTGAAGGAGAATGAAGTATAAACATAGCATATCTTACACTATCCTGTAAGAGGAAGAGTTTTTATAATTCTACATTGGTAGAACCATAGAATAGTGCATCACAACATTCCCTTTTGAAGGCTACTATTGAATTTTTATCCACTAGGATCCTATCAGGCAGTGCATTCTAAATCTAAACTATATGTCTAGTGCACTTGCCAACAGTAAATTCGTGGGACTGGTTATCTACCCTACAATTATTGGAAGCAGTGTTTCTCTTTACTTACTTTATCTAAATCCTACATGGCTTTAAACACCTCTATCAAAATTCTTTGCCTTTCTGCTCCAAGGGGAAATTCCCCCCCAGCTTTTCCAGTATAAGTAACTCTAATCTCTCATTCCAGGAGACATTGCAGCAAAATTTATTCTGCAGCCTCTCCAAAACCTGCACTCCTTTCATGAAGCGTGGTGGCTTGTGCTGGGCACAATACTCTAACTGGGGCTGAATGAGTATTCTATAGAGGTTTAGCTCAACGTCCTGGCTTTTGTACTCTGTGCTGCTATTCATAAGGGCCAGAACTGTACGTGCCTAATCACGAGCTTAGTTATCCTTTCCTGCCACCTTCAAATATTTATGCACAATCGCTCCCAAGTGTCTCTACTTGCGTCCCCTTTAAACTTGTACTGCCCCTCAGTTAACAGCATTGCATTCCATCAGCCACGTGTCTGACCATTCCGCCAGTCTGTCTACAGCTTCCCCAACTCTTGCTATTATTTTTCTCAATAGTTATGGCACCTCCACATTTCGTATCATCTATAAATTACAAAATTATGTCCTGTACTCCCAAATCCAAGTTATTAATGTATATTATGGGCCCAACTCCATTGCGCCCCCATCCCCCAGAGTGAAAATTACACATTCCAGGGTACTTCCGAATGAGGTAGGTTTGGCGACTTTGGAAAATTCCAAACTCAAGCTCCCACCTTGATTGCCAAAATCTAGCCCTTGATGTCAACATTATATGATCCCTATTTGGCTTCAGCTCCAAGCTGCACTGCTATTCATGGTCCGATGGCCTCCTACGTTCTCTATTTGAATATTCTAACCATTTACCAGAGAGAATTTGTGGAAAATAAACTTTGAGAATTATCAGTTGCTGTGTCCCAATAGAAAAAAAAAATCACTGCCTTCCAAAATCAGAACAGCTTTGTTCCAAATTTAATCTGGATGCCAAACTTTGAATGGTGTGTGGGGGCAGTGATAAGAGGAATATAAATTAACATTTTACTGCAGTGAGTGACCTGCATTAATGAGCTGCGGTTGTTGTCCTTGATCATTCTGGCTCTATTATATACAAAATAACATGTTACGTAGGACTCGATGGCACTCTGTACTTGATAATTGTGCTTCTTTTTTTGAAAACGAAATCTTGCTTCGTCCCATAAAACCTTCCTTTCTAAAATACATAAAAGTTTCCCCCTTCCCGACATCAAACAAAGAAAAACAGCTAAAAAGAATCACCACTGTTGTACCCATCTAGTTTGCCTGATCTCCTTCTTATTGTAATGGAGCCATACAAAACATTTGTGATAAATCTTCAGCATATTAACCATGGAGCCAGTAGGACAGCTGCCGGCTGATCTATCATTGTTATCTGATTTTTAACCCAGCCATTTCATGTATTCATTCTGTTTGAACTGTCTATGCTACAGCATACAAAGTACAAATTTCTTTTGGAGGCTCACTCTAATTAGCCCTGCTCAGTGTCTCAGTCTTTCTCTGCCGTCCTCTCCACTATTCACACAGCTATTGTATTTTCTTAAAACTTTTCCTTGCTACATCCCCCCCACCGTCTTGTCCCTCATCTCAAGGCATCTCATTTGATCAAGACTGCAAGAAATTACAAAGAGTTGTAAACGTAGCCCAGTCCATCACACAAACCAGCCTCCCACCGATTCACTCCATCCACACTTCCCGCTGCCTCGGAAAAGTAGCCAGCATAACCAAGGATCCCACACAGCTCAGACACACACACACACACACACACACACTTGTCTTCAATCGGGGAAAGAAAATACAAAAGTCTGAGGTCACGTACCAACCAACTCAAGAAGAGCTTCGTCCCGGTCGCCATCAGATTTTTGAATGGATCTACCTTATATTAAGTTCATCTTTCTCTACACCCTAGCTATGACTGTAGCACTGCACCCTCGTATTTCCTAGTCCCCTATGTACTCTATGAATGGTATACTTTGTATAGTCCGCAAAAAATAATACTTTTCACTGTATATTAATGTAACAATAATAAATCAAATTAACGCAAAGGCAACTAATGCACACGCAGCAGCCACTTTGCAATTTGCCCTGCTCACTTAATGCCAACCAGCACCTTGCCCATGGAGGCCATTACATGGTGTCAAGCATTGGCTCAATGGTACAGTCGCAAATGAGTCAGAAGATTGAGAGATCAAGCCCACTTCCAGGGGCTTGAACCCACAATCTCTGTTGTTGGAGATACTGTCTTTTGGAGAACCCTTTTAACCAAGACCCTGTCACTGGGTGAACATTAAAGACCTCATGGCATTATTCAAGGAAAAGCATGGAATTTCTCCCCAGTGTCATGGCCAATATTCATCCCCCCCCTTTACCATCATGGAAATAAATTGTTAGTTGCTGCATGTCTCTACACTATATTGGTGACTACACTTTAAAAGTTCTTCCTTGGATGCACCATGCATTGGGGCATCATAGAAGGCAGTCCATATTTGCAAGATTGTTTGCATGTTGCTATCAAACTTGTAACTACTCAACTAGAATCTTGCAGACTGAAGACACTGCATGATCATAAGGAGCAGGACTATTTTCTTAGGATGTTGAGATACCCCATCAACATTCTGTCTTAATTTTGTAAATTGCACCGATCCTCCAACTAATAGCTTAATGCAAACATCCTGTACCGAATCCCTAGTTTCTGCTGAATTAGTTGTTTCTCAAAATTGTGAAAGGCATGAGAGAAATCAGTTGATGTATTTCAAGGCCAAGAACTAAGAAATGGCAGGAGTAGGCCATTCAGCCCTTCGAGCCCTCTCTGCTATCTAAATGAGATCATGGCTGATCTTCTACTTCAATGTCAATTGCCTGCACTTACGCTGTATCCCTTCTTGTTTTTAAGATGTAGAAATCCGTCGATCTTAGTCTTGAACTTACTCAATAACTCAGTCTCCACATCCCTCTGGCGTAAAAATTCCACAGATTCACCACCCCGAGGGTGGAAATTTCTCTTCATCCCAGTCCTAAATGACCTGCCCCTTATTCTGAGACGGTGTCCCAGACTCTGCTCCTTGTTAGGGTAAAGAAAAATAAAACCACCAGGACAGTAACACTTTCAAGCACTTTCAAAACCTCTGCCTGAATGTACATGTAGGGAAATGCAGGGTCAGGCTGAGCTGCAATGCATTCCCTCCTCCTTGGCAAGGTTAAATAGTCTGCCAGCACTCAAATGGCTAACGGCCACTTGAGCAAAGTACCAAAAGATGTCTGCACTCCAAGGAGATTGGGGGTGGGTGGGGGAAACAGATTGGTTAGTGAGGAGGAAAAAGAACTCTCAAGAACCTGGTATGGAACACAAAACCTATTCGTTTATTAGACGGAGCTCACCATAAAATTTAATTGACAGAGGATGCATCTTCAGTACCAGCTATGCAATAAATGCAATCAATCACTTCAGCCTTAGTTCATTCCTGCAATTCACTTCAACTTTAAACTGGTTGCATATGGGTTTAGAAGGATTCAATGTGCAAAAACCTTGTACATTGAGTGAAACAGACCGGAGAGGGTCTACATCACAGCTTTGGTGCATACTCAAATGAACACATGTCAGCTTGTGTAGTGGCCAGCGATCACATTCATCTTCCGCTATGGGAAAGCGGACATCAGATCAAAAATAAATTGGGATTGGAAATTAAGTCTCCACGGCCAATTGCTGAGTTACATGCCACTGTATACACCGAGTAAAAAAAAACATTTGCAAGAGATATGAGAAGGCTGCCAGCATTTGTGGCACGTTAGCACAATGCAAAGTGAAGAGAGAAACAAAGCACAGGGTTTTCCGGCCGCGCTCGCCTTAATATCGGAAAATCCCACCCAAGATCAATGGACCTTTGCATGGTCTGTGTCCTGCTTAGAACATAGAACAGTACAGCACAGAACAGGCCCTTCGGCCCACGATGTTGTGCCGAGCTTTATCTGAAACCAAGATCAAGCTATCCCACTCCCTATCATCCTGGTGTGCTCCATGTGCCTATCCAATAACCGCTTAAATGTTCCTAAAGTGTCTGACTCCACTATCACTGCAGGCCGTCCATTCCACACCCCAACCACTCTCTGCGTAAAGAACCTACCTCTGATATCCTTCCTATATCTCCCACCATGAACCCTATAGTTATGCCCCCTTGTAATAGCTCCATCCACCCGAGGAAATAGTCTTTGAACGTTCACTCTATCTATCCCCTTCATCATTTTATAAACCTCTATTAAGTCTCCCCTCAGCCTCCTCCGCTCGAGAGAACAGCCCTAGCTCCCTCAACCTTTCCTCATAAGACCTACCCTCCAAACCAGGCAGCATCCTGGTAAATCTTGTCTGCACTCTTTCCAGCGCTTCCACATCCTTCTTATAGTGAGGTGACCAGAACTGCACACAATATTCCAAATGTGGTCTCACCAAGGTCCTGTACAGTTGCAGCATAACCCCACGGCTCTTAAACTCCAACCACCTGTTAATAAAAGCTAACACACTATAGGCCTTCTTCACAGCTCTATCCACTTGAGTGGCAACCTTTAGAGATCTGTGGATATGGACCCCAAGATCTCTCAGTTCCTCCACAGTCTTCAGAACCCTACCTTTGACCCTGTAATCCACATTTAAATTAGTCCTACCAAAATGAATCACCTCACATTTTTCAGGGTTAAACTCCATTTGCCATTTTTCAGCCCAGCTTTGCATCCTATCTATGTCTCTTTGCAGCCTACAACAGCCCTCCACCTCATCCACTACTCCACCAATCTTGGTGTCATCAGCAAATTTACTGATCCACCCTTCAGCCCCCTCCTCTAAGTCATTAATAAAAATCACAGAGCAGAGGACCAAGCCTGTGGCACTCCGCTAGCAACCTGCCTCCAATCCGAAAATTTTCCATCCACCACCACCCTGTCTTCGATCAGACAACCAGTTACCTATCCAATCGGCCAACTTTCCCTCTATCCCACACCTCCTCATTTTCATCATAAGCCGACCATGGGGGACCTTATCAAACACCGTACTAAAATCCATGTATATGACATCAACTGCCCTACCTTCATCAACACACTTAGTTACCTCCTCAAAAAATTCAATCAAATTTGTGAGGTACGACTTGCCCTTCACGAATCCGTGCTGACTATCCCGGATTAATCCGCATCTTTCTAAATGGTCGTAAATCCCATCCCCAAGGACCTTTTCCATCAATTTACCAACCACTGAAGTAAGACTAACCGGTCCATAATTACCAGGGTCATTTCTATTCCCTTTCTTAAACAGAGGAACAACATTCGCCACTCTCCAGTCCTCTGGCACCATCCCCGTGGACAGTGAGGACCCAAAGATCAAAGCCAAAGGCTCTGCAATCTCATCCCTTGCCTCCCAAAGAATCCTAGGATATATTTCATCAGGCCCAGGGGACGTATCGACCTTCAGTTTATTCAAAACTGCCAGGACATCCTCCCTCCGAACATCTATTTCCTCCAGCCTATTAGCCTGTAACACCTTCTCTTGCTACAATTCCCATGGTGGGTGGGACTGGAAAATTTTGCCCAAAGAAACTCAAGAGGGCTAGGTAAAAGGAAAGAAAACAGACTACCTGAACACTTCAACGTCACTTGACATGCCCATCCTCAGTCTTTTTATGTGCAGTTCAATTAAGACGAAAACAAAACAAACTAAGTTTCATCCCGACTCTCATTCATTGAAGTACGATATTACCATGTTCGGGAATGTTGCCATCAACGGCCAAGTCTTCCAAGATAAACAGCAGCAGTGTTTGAACTAAAAGTTGATACGATCTTGAAAGCAATTAGCAAATCTTGGATGTACAAGACAAAAATTTCATTTTGCATGTCTGATGTACAATAAGCGATATGGGAAAAGAATAGTCTCCCTGATCCTTTACACCTGCAGACCTATGTCAACCTTGGCAAAAACCAACATCAGCTAATTTGCACTCATTGATAACAGCATGCCTTTCCAGATATCAGTTCATTTGTATATCCTGCAGCAGTTTTTGAACACACCATCAGAAAATATATTGCTTACCCAAGGAGATTTGTACTGTTTTACCAGAAGTTGGGGAAAGAAAAATTACCTTTTATGAGTTCTGGACAAGAAAGTTTCCTTGGATTCTTGATCAATCTTTGCTGTGAATCAAAAAGAGGCAGCAATTAATAACATGGTCAGAAGCCAATTCTAAATACTTTCAAACTCGAGCAATTAAATAAATCTGATGTTACTTTCAGCCTAATTTTGAAAATTAAATTGAAGTCAACTTTGGCTCAAATAAGATCACAGAGGGGGAGGAAACAAGCTTGCCTGCCCTGGATCCTGGAAGTTTTTGAAACTTAATCATTAAGTAACAGTTTAAATACCCTGTACAAAATATGACATTATAGGGCAAATTTCTCCTCCTGCCTTGGGAATCGCAGCAGATGAAGGGTGGACCATGGATAGGTCTGTTGACCTCGGGTGGGATTTTCCGGTTTCAGGTTGAGCGCGGCCGGAAAATCCCAACCTATATTACATTTGGGGAGCTCTTCAGAAAGCCAATAGAAAACATTTGTTGGATGCTTCTGCTGGTCACTGAGCAATTAATACTTCAGTACAGTACTGGAAGTTTGAATAAAGGTTATCCTAGAATTGTACTGTTTTCCAAGAAATATCAATTCCTTTCAATACCAAGAAAACAAATCACAAATGGAATGTCAAACTGGGCTTTATTTTATCCCATCAATCTTTGTCAAATTGTACTCATTTGGGTGCATTATCATACAACATTTGAGTCCCAGGTTTCAAAGCTGCCCAGACAAATATGATGAGAGTTTCTTGCTTCTTTGATGCCTAGAAAGATCCAAAGTCAAAACCATTTGGGGCAGTCTCATACTAGCAGAAAGTAACTTTTGTGTAAAACTGCTCAGAATTCAGAACCAAATGGCTAGTTGAACACTGCAAGGACAGCTTTTGTCCTTAGCAGAGAATTCACCCTTGGAATCAAACATTTTCCAGTTATGCATTTCATGCTTTTTGGAAAAAATCAATGGTGACAGCAAACAGCGGAAAAAAATGTTTATTCCCAGATCTGCATCTGGTAGGCGTATCATAACAGTGATGCCTCAGGATGGAAGTTCATTGCTAATAGTTGTCCCATTTCCTCTTGCGCAGGCAGGATAGAAAGAAAACATCTCCATTAACTTCTGCACAGTGGGGAATCTTTTATAAGTTGCTGATGGTCTTAAACGCATCCCTGAATAAAGTCATCTTATTCTCAATGGGGAGCTAAGGGACAATTGTATTTGTTACTGAATGAGCAAAATAGGTTACTCAAAATCATCCATTTATCTTCTCTGGTCTAGCGAAAGAAGACCATAAACAGGTTCTCGAGTATTTCCATAGAATGTGGTTGCAAAAGAGATTCACTTGGTAGATTCGGGAGCTGAGAGGTTTGGCTTATGAGGAGAGACTGAGTAGATTGGGACTATACTCACTGGAATTCAGAAGAATGAGGGGGGTTCTTACAGAAACATAAAATTATGAAGGGAAGAGATAAGATAGAAGCAGGGGGGTTGTTTCCACTGACAGGTGAAACTAGAACTAGGGGGCATAGCCTCAAAATAAGGGGGAGCAGATTTAGGACTGAGTTGAGGAGGAACTTCTTCACCCAAAGGGTTGTGATTCTGTGGAATTCCCTGCCCAGTGAAACAGTTGAGGCTACCTCCTTGACTGTTTTTAAGGCAAAGATAGTTAGATTTTTGAACAGTAAAGGAATTAAGGGTTATGGTGAGTGGGTGGGTAAGTGGAGCCAAGTCCACGAAAAGATCAGCCATGATCTTATTGAATGGCAGAGCAGGCTCGAGGGACCAGATGGCCTACTCCTGCTCCCAGTTCTTACGTTATGAAGTCTTTCACCCCTGATTGCCATTTTAGTAAAATCTCCTCTGCGGTTTCCCGAAAGACCTTCCAAAAGTAAGGTTCCCAGGATTGAACAGAAAAGTCCAACTGAGGCTGTGGTGATTGTCCCTTTAAGGGCAACACAGCAGAAGAGGGTCATTTGGCTTGAGGGACCAACTGGACTGAGAGTGGGTAATCACCCCAAGGGGTGAAGCCCTCAATGGGGCAAAAGGCAGTCCGAAGACATGTAGGGACTGGGGCGGTCGGTGGACTGCGGTTTCTGTAGAGTTTTTCCTTGTTAATAAATACCTTTTGTGTTCCTCATGAGGTCTGTGAGCATGCATCATTACAGCAGTCTAATCAGTGTGTGTGAAAGAATTAGCATACCTTCCTTACTTATATTATGTTCATGTTAGTACTAAAGCCAAAGATCCCACATGCTTTTACCAGCTTTCTCACTCCGCCTGACGCCATCAAAGTCTTACTGCCTGGATACCTTCAGATGTTTTCTGTTCCTGAATTCCAACTGAAGTTACATCATTCCTATATTATCTTTCCTCATTCCCCCAACAAAAAACATCACTTCATACACCTCTGCATTAAACTTTAGCTGCATTGTGTGTTTCAAAAGCAGGAAATATTGTTCAGAATGATTGTTGGAAGATTGATGGAAGATTGACAAAATTATTTCATAGAATCCCTACAGTGCAGAAG